>NC_043006.1:46436810-46439310 GCF_006345805.1 Octopus sinensis
CACGTAAATTTCATAGAAAATTAGTTTATCTGTGAAGAATTTGTTACGATATTCACCAAGACGATATCGCATTCTGTACGACGAAAAATGTCAAAAGTGTTTAAAATTTTTTTTTAATAAAAAAAGAAGAGAAGCAATCCTGGTTTTTGAGTGCGTGGGGCAGAGGTGAAAAAAAGTTATAACATATCCCCCACGACCACCATATCACCTGGAAGGACTGAGTGAACAATACAATTAGAAAAATCCCTGTCAAAAACAGAGAGAAAAAAAGCATAAAGGGGTGGCAAGCATATTCTCAGTTTTCTCGCACACACACACACACACACACACATATATATATATATATGTTATTAAAAAAGTTTAAACGGGAAATTATTCGGTGCAATGTCTCTCTGTTCTTTGAAGGATCTGGAAAGAGCAGAAGCAAGAGAAGATGATATTTTCAGAGTGATAACTTGGTCTCAATATTTGCAAAAGCATTGATATGCTTAAATGCGACCGAGGTATATTTTCTGCTTTAAATCGGATGACGGAATTTTACTATTGATTCAATAACTGAATCACTCCTTCGAGGATACTTCGTCACATTCTACTCATGAAGTTTCATTCACCATGTACTTAGAGGCTGTTTAAGCAATGAGTTTGTGGATGGTTAATTGATTGGATGGGGGCTGATGAAGGAGCAAAAACTCTCGAGATACGGCTTATACATCTATTACCCATTTTTCATCTTCGATCTCGTTCTTTATATTTGGCGCATTGGATAGGAAATGTAACAAAATCATTGCTGGTTAAAATTTCTATGGAAAATCGATATCATCATTTGCGTTTACCGAACCGCTGTATTACGAGGATGAACAAAACACCAATTGCCAAGCAGTAGAAGGAGGAAACAACAAGCACGAAGATGTACACACGTATGTATACGTGGGGTACCCAAAAGAAACCGTAATTTATTTATAAAGATTTACAAATTTGCACTTTTATCGCCTTCATAGTATTCTCCATTTCAAGCAATGCAACTGTCTGGAAGCGATTTCCACAGCTCGAAGCAGTCCTGGAACACTTGTGAAGTGATCCCTTTTAACGCTTCCGTCGGTTTTTTCTTCACCTCTTCCGCATCTGCAAGATTATTTTTCTTTAAGGATTTCATTCATTTGGGGGAACTGAAAAAAGTCGCAGGAACAGCATTGGGCGAATAAGGAGGGTGAGTAAGCGAGGTCATGCTACTTTTGGCAGAATTATCTCACACTTATGGCGGTGTGCGCAGATGCATTATCGTGATGAAATCCCTACTCTCCACTTTGCCACGGGTCGGGGTGATTTCGTCTCACCGTGTCTTCTGCGTGTCTTCGCCGTGACTTCCGAATTGCCAACTAAAATTTCTTGGTAGCAGTTTGACCTGGTGGAACAGATTCTATATTGGCAATTCCTTTCGCACCGATGAATGAAACAAATCAGCATCGTGCAGACATTGGACTTCCACTTTGGGGCGTGCTGACATTGAATGCTTCCACTGACTTCAACGCGGTTTCGTTTCCGGGTCGTAGCTGTACCACCAGCTTCCGTCACCAATAATGCCCATCGAAAAAAAGTCCCGCTCAACTGCTAACTGTTTTTTTCAGTTCACGACATGCATTCAGTAGTGACTGCTTTTGATCTTCCGTGAGCAAGTGAGGCACAAATTTTGCTGCAACTGTTTTCATTCGCAATTCCTCGCTCAAAATTCATTGCCAGAAGCTCCAAGATACACCAGTCAAATCAAAATGTTCGTCAATTGTTCGACGACGTCCCTCTAAGAGCAGTTCATGAATTTTCGTGATGTTTTCATTCCTTTGGGAGGACGATGGTCGCCGTGAACGTGGTTGGTCTTCAAGCGACAAGTTACTATTCTTAAAGCATGAAAACGACCCGTAAACATGTGTTTTGCTCATTGTAAGCGGGTAGAAGCATGAGAACTCTTTCGGCCGTCGTTGCCCCCAGCAAAGAACATAACTTCACAGAAGCACGCTATTTTTTCGTTTCAGCCATCGCGAAAATTGACGAAGAGGGGAGAAGCATTGCAATCAAAGCCGCACCCTTTAGCAGTACGACTTTACTCGACGACGATGATTGGCAGACTGATGCCTGAGGGTCGCATCAAGTGGCTTCTAGCGGTGGAAGCCCTCGTACAACAAGCTTCTACACAGCTTCTGACAACCAAATTCACTGATAATTCATACATCAAACCGAGGCTATAGTGGAAGACGTTTGTCCAGTACACATATATGTATATTTCTATCTATCTATCTATCTATCTATCTATCTATCTATCTATCTATCTATCTATCTATCTATCTATCTATCTATCTATCTATCTATCTATCTATCTATCTATCTCTCTCTCAATCTATATATATATATATATATGAATAATGTTTTTGATTGGACGTGAGCCGTGTTTTGTAGCATTTAGTATTCGCAGATTAATACACACACACACACACACACACACACACAG
>NC_043006.1:46441810-46464310 GCF_006345805.1 Octopus sinensis
TAATTGATTGGATGGGTGCTGATTAAGGAGCAAAAACTCCCGAAATATGGCATATACAGCCATTATACATGTTTCATCCTCGATTTCATTGTTTACATCTGGCGTCTCCGATCTGAAATATCGTAACGAAATCATTACTGGTTATAATTTGTATAGAAAATCTATTAGGATAACCTTAATAAATAACTCCTTCACATATTACGTATCTGAATGTTAAAAAGATGCTCACTACCCACCGAGGTTCTCTACACAGGAGTTAAATATTGGGCAGAATTTCAATTCAATAATCACCAAAGACATCGACATACATATTATATTTATGTATAAACACGAATGTTTTTAAATAGACCCCAAATCTCACATACACTAAATCACCGAATTAGCCCGTACATAATCTAGTACACAATGCAATACTTAACTGTTAAGAATATCCTAAATCTCACCATAGCTCTATCGCTGTATCGAACAGACAATGGGACGTCCTCATACGTCGCTGATCAAAAGGTGTTTTAATTATTTTCTTGATTGCACCTTTCTCTTCCATTTGCTTGTCATCTTCCCATCTACTTGCAGTTCCTCCGTGTGGTCTCTTCCGATCTGTTGGATATCATTCGACACCTGCTCTGAACCATCGCTTCTCTGTGAGCCTTATGACATGTACGACCTGAAGAGAACTTTTGCTTTCCATTTTCCGTAGTGTAATTACATTTTTACTCCATTCCATTTTGGAATTACCGTGTCGCGAATATGCTCTCACGATGATATTATTAGAATGGTGGTTTCCATGGCCTACTCTGTTGTAACCAGTCACTGGCATTCTTCCACTGTAGCCGTCACGTCTCAGAAAATTGCTACTGAACTAATTAGCCCTGCTGGTCTTGTCCCGCTGTGCTTTGAGCAGATCTTACATCTTGGCAAACACCTTCCACACTACTCTTACAATGCATGAGGTTTTAGCATTAACATGCCTGCATATATTTACTGAATGTCTCAAGTAAACACTCTCCTTCACCTTCTCAATTTCATAGATTCCCCCCATTATTCGCTTTTGTTCTACTTATACTAACAACATGAATTTTGTTTACATGCGCTTTACTCTGGAGGCTGGTGCTGAACTGTGGATCCCTAGTTCTGTAAGCATGCTCTGATTATACTCTTATTTCAGTTCTGTTTATTCTAGAAGCTCTGCTGAAGCGAACGAGTCATTTATTGTGTCCGAGTTCTTCCAAACACTGCTTCGTCTATCGGTTTATCATGCAGTCATTTTTTGGGGCAATCATAAACAGCTTTTAAAAATGAAACAAGAGGCATGTGGGGTTATTGTCTCTTACTTGTTCTCTATCATCCTTCTTATTAAGGAGCATGGATTTTAACTTCTTCCAGGGCGCGGATTGGTACGTTTTCCTCTTACAAACATCGATTGCAATATAGAATAAAGGGATTTCCATAGATGTTCCCCTCTATTCTTTAACATTTCCATTGCCAAACCCTATTTTTCTAAATGGCGATCACAGAACTTTCAATAAAAATACAACTCCACGTGAAATGTATATTGGTATTTACTCTAATAAAATAGTCGGTATCACTTCGAAAACAGAGCTCTTGCTGATGAAATTGAAATGTAAATCTCTTCATCTTAAAAACAAAAAAATATTAGCAATACATTTTTAGTTGAATCTTTTGAATATTCATGGACACGTGAGTTTAGAACGTCTAAAAAATGCCAATATTATATTCTATAATATTTCTTGTATGTTATCTGTTGTCTGGGCAGAAAGCGTTATTTATTTGAAGCATGTTCAGATTGTTCAAGAATACAATATTTATGCTTGGGGTTTTCAAGTGAATGAAATGTAAAAATAAATGTTTCAAAAATATTTTGTATTAGTGTTGTTCGTAATCCTATTGTATTACATATTGTTAAAGGCAGGAAAGTTTGAGCTTCGTTTCAGAGTAAAATTATGATTATTTATTCATTACAATCATGCCTTTATAAACATCTCAAATATTAATTTTAAAAAGTAATACGTACAACAACAAACAGTACATTTAATCATGGCGTTTAATTATTTTTCTCTTTAAATTATTGTCAATCATTGTTCTTATATTTAAATGTTGTCAAATGTTTTGAGTGTTATTTAAAAAAAAAATTGGTGTAAAACTAAATAAATAAAATTACCACATAAAAGCTGTCGTATTCACAATGTGCAGACATCAACATACCAATTATTCTATTAGATAACGACATGAATTTTTAATGTTGATTTATAGTGCCGCAAATCTCTTGAAATAAAACATAAAAGCCATTGCTAACCTACCGCTGCTAATTCGTGCAAAATTTAACTATGTAAGAGATTGTAAAAGAAGAATAGAGATAAAAAACTACACAAAAATGATACGTATTTCAATTGAAAACTTTAACTATTTCTATTAATATATTTGTAATAAAATTCAAAAAGTGATACAAAAATTGCGTCATCTTCAACAACGGTAATAAAAAGAACAGGAAAAACATGAATAACAACAATATTAGTATTAATAATAATATGCATCAACAATGATTTGAACAACAAACAAGAATAGTTGCTGTATTATAAAAAGTCGAACTCATGCTCTTTAGGAAATATAACGGAAAGAGAGAAGTCTTAATTAAATTCAATAATGCATAAATGATTTGATTTATTTAATTGTTGAAAAATACAAAATGGACTCGTATATAAAGATAACTCATAGACAGTCACGTGGTGAGTTTCCATGCAACATAAATTCAGATTTAATTCTATTGTTCTGCAACTGAATAGAAAACACTCGTTAACTCCCTTGATCCGATGAGCTATGCACTAAGAGAAAATGACACCAATAAACAGCGTGAGTATTAACTTGTCAGAAAGTTTAAAAAGAGACATGCAATTGTTATGTTCATTTATTGAGGCCATTTTAGGAATTTATGGATATTTGTTTTTCATTAGTTATAATTCATGCGTTTAGAAAGAAGTACCAAAATGGACCAGCATCTAAGAATGACTTAGAATTATTAAGAACAATAGTTCTTATCCACAGTATGATTAGAAATTTGCCATATATATATATATATATATATATATAATAATAACAAAGGGTAAAATTAATTAATTAATTAAGAAGTAATCAGAAATTTCACCAAGTAGAATTCGGCATGAAATAGTTTCGTTATTGATTTTCGTTATTTTTCCCTTTTGCTTGCGTGGATTGTTTTCAAGTACCAAAGTTTTTCTGGGAGCCCCCTTTTAAAGTAGAAGGAATAGCTAAGATTTTTTGACTGCTATTTCTAAACTTCGGTATGTGGTGAAGCAAATATTTGCTGAACCCTAATTATAAAGTATATATATATATAACGGGAAGCTTTATGAAAATAAACAAAAGACGAAGGCAGGTGGAAAACAAACGAACAATTGTATTAGTATGGCGCTCAGGAAATATAAATAAAACAAGTCTTTAACGTTTCGAGCCTACGCTCTTCAACAGAAAGATACACAGAGAGAGAAAAACACAGAAAGAAGGAGAGAAAAAAAATGCGTGCAGTAGCTAACGAATCAACATGGCGATCTGATTTCGGCCAGAGGTCAAAGATCAAACATGAGACGCGAGAGCGAAATAAGGGGAGATAATAGGGTTGATAAAAGGGTTGAGGGACCAGCTAAAAGTGCGTGGGAGGGGTCTGGATGTGTGTATGTATAGGGTTGGTGTATGTATTGGTATGTATAAGGGTGTGTGTGTGTGTGTGTGTGTATGAGAGAGTATTAGTGCGTAAGATTGGTCTGGACGTGCGTATGTATGGGGTTGGTGTATGTATTAGTATGTATTAGTATGTATTAGTACGTATTGGTATGTATAGGTGTGTGTGTGTGTGTGAGAGAGTATAAGTGCGTATGCGGAGTCTGGACGTGTGTATGTATAGGGTTGGTGTAAGTATTAGTATGTACTAGTATGTATTAGTACGTATTAGTATGTATTAGTTGGTAATATATGTGTGTGTGTGTGTGTGTGTCTGTGTGTGTGTGTGTGTGTGTATAACGTAATTAATAAGACAAAGATCTTTAACAAATCTTTAATGATTTATTACAACTGTTTTTGTAACAAATCTGCTTCAAATTATGCAATATTCGAAATTCACACATACACAGATTCACAGACACATATGTAGGCATGTATGTATGTATGTATGTATGTATGTATGTATGTATGTATGTATGTATGTATATATGTATGTGTAGGTGCAGTAGTGCTCGAACGTTGGAGCTGTCACTCGGTTAGTTGGTCATCAGCAACCGTTGAATTACTGGAGAAACGAAAAAAGTAGAGTAAGCGAGGTAAATGGCGGAATGGCTTACGAGTGGTTGTTCTCTATCCACAATGAGAAGAAGCCATTACTGTCCGGGACAGAATGTATGGAAACCTGTCAAAATCTAAATTCGTGCAAGTTGAATTGGTGCAAAATTTAAGTTCAACACAAATAAAGAGCGAGCGCACTGAAGAGTGAGAGAGACAGAGATAAACAGATAGAGAGAGAGAGAGAGGGGGAGTGAGGAAGAGAGGCATAGTGTGAGAAAAAGTGAGACGGGAATGAAGCAAAAGAGAAAGGGAGGGGGAGATTAAGAGTGTAAGGGAAGAGAGCCAGAAATCGGTGGGGGAGAAAAAAAGAGAAAGAAAACAAATGGAAGCTCGTGATAGAAGTGCTTCAAGTTGCTGTATTGATAAATAGGAACAAAATAAACAACTGCAAGAATAATCTGAAGTGGATAAATGATGAATGCATAAACGAAGGGAAGGTGCAGATTTTAATTTGGTGATAAAGTTATTACTAAATACACCACCACCATCATCATCATCATCACCACCAACACCACCATCATCATCATCATCACCACCAACAACACCAACACTACCAACACCACCACCACCACCACCACCACCACAACCATCATCATCATCATCACCACCAACACCATCAACACCACCACCACCACCACCACCACCACCACCACAACCACCACCATCATCACCATCATCATCACAATCGTCATTATCATCATCATCATCATCCTCATCACCACCCTCTTCAACCCTCCTCCACCTCTCCTCCTCTTCATTATCATCATTAGCATTATATTATTACGAAGTCATCATCATCGTCCTGCACACCATTACCGTCAGCACCATTCCCACCATCATAATCATCATAATCTATCATTATCATCATCATCATCATCATACACATCCACATCATTGTCATTGATATTTCCTCTCTTCCTTCCCTCGTCGTCATCATCGCCATTATCATCGTTGTCATCATCATCATCATCATCATCATCATCATCAATTAGTCGGCATATTGCTATTCTTCCTCCTCCGCCTCCTACCGCTTCCACCTCCGCTTCCTCCTCCCTCTACTCTACTCATCATCATCATCATCATCATCATCATTGTCTTGATCATCATCATCCTCGTGGTGGTCATCATCACCGGCCGCCTCACCACTGTCGTCGTTTACCAAAAATTATTGTACAGTTTATATGAGAGAGAATAACTATATAATTCATATGTAATGAAAAGTCGGTTAATGAGTACAATGGCTTAATGTTATTTAAGCACTTATGGATAAACGAACGAATGACTTCGTTGAAGTAGACAAATAAAGAAACAATTGAATCAAGACGTCTAAATATATTTCTAATTTTCAAATTTACAATATTATTACTCTTACACTTTTACTCTTTTACTTGTTTCAGTCAGTTGACTGCGGCCATGCTGGAGCACCGCCTTTAGTCGAGCAACTCGACCCCGGGACTTATTCTTTGTAGGCCCAGTACTTATTCTATCGGTCTCTTTTGCCGAACCGCTAAGTGACGGGGACATAAACACACCAGCAGCGGTTGTCAAGCAATGCTAGGGGGACAAACACAGACACACAAACATACACGCATATATATATGTATATATATATATATATATATATATAATATATATATATATTATATATATATATATATATATATACATATATACGACGGGCTTCTTTCAGTTTCCGTCTACCAAATCCACTCACAAGGCTTTGGTCGGCCCGAGGCTATAGTAGAAGACACTTGCCGAAGGTGCCACGCAGTGGGACTGAACCCGGAACCATGTGGTTGGTAAGCAAGCTACTTACCACACAGCCAATCCTGCGCCTATTACTGCAATAATAATAATAATAATAATAATAATAATAATAATAATATAATAATAATAATACTTCTACTAGTACTACTACTGCTGCTGCTACTACTACTAATACTACTACTACTACTACTAATAATAATAATAATAATAACAACAACAATAATAATCAGAAGCAAGGAAAACTAATACAAACAGCCACGTAACACGAACAAATCAAAAAACTGTTTTCAATTTTTAAGGAAGCTGATAAATACAAACAAGAAGCCGTACTACCTAACTACTGCCAATAATAATAATCCTTTTTACTATAGACTCAACGCCTGAAATTTTAATGGAGGAGACTTGCTGATTACATCGATCACAATGGGAAACTGGTACCTATATTATTGACCAGAAATGATGATGGCAAAGTCCATCGTCATCAGCTTTTGGACACAGAGCGTAAAGATGGACGAAATTTCGTTAAGTATTTTGTCTTGTGCGGTAACGACTCAATAATAATAATAATAATAATGATGATGATGATGATGATGATGATGATGATGGTGGTGATGGTGGTGGTGGTGGTGGTGGTGGTGGTGGTGATGATGATGATGATGATGATGATGATGATGATGGTGATGATGGTGATGATGGTGATGATGATGATGATGATGATGATGATGATGAGAGTACTCAGGGCAAACCTCCGCCAAGGCAACACCAATGATTAGCCGGAGGTGATTTTTAAAATGATAATATATAAAACAGACTCAATAGCACTCACAAACGAGAATACTAAAAATGAACCCGACCACTCTCTAAAATTAAGTAAAAAAATCGGGAAAATAATCCAGAATCCTTGTCCGGTACCTGATCTGTCCTAATGGTAGTCATGTAATGTGGAGGTGGCAGTAGAAAATTTAATAACAGTAACACACAACCACACACACACAGTAAGCTTCTTTCAGTTTCCATTCAGCAAATTTACTGACAAGGCTTTGGATGTCCTGAGGTTATAGCAGAAGACACTTGTGCAGAGTGTCACATAGTAGGATTGAACTCAGAACCATGTGGTTGGGAGGCTGTATTTAAATATATTTAGTTTTTCATCAGTAATGGTATTGTTAATACGTACGTTACATTCTTTGATTTTTTGCTGTGATTAACTACAGTTTTGAATGCTGCTTATCTTGTCCTAGAAGTTGTTATACATGACAGGTAAATTTATTATTTCAGTTGTAGATTTTATTAAATAAACTGGGGTTCTTATGGCTTTAGAGTGTCGTGTTTTTTTGTGATATAGAGTAAATTGGGGTGTGATTTTGATTATTTCTGTCGTCTGTCAGCATATGATTGAATTTTCTATTCACAGCTTCCTTTCCGATGTTCACATTGTCACTTATCCGAAGTCCTAGCTTATTAATGTTCTTCATTCTTGGCGTTGTTATGCATGTTGTTTGGTCTCCACTTTTTATCATTTGTTACCGTTCCACTAATAACCATCCGCTCTTTTATTTCTCCTTTTTTTTCCCCAGTTATTTTGACTATTGGATCTTCAATCAGTTCGTCGTTTCTAGTTTGAGTAGTCTCAGAGAGATTTGACCATTTGCAGTAGATCAAATGAACGTGTAGAAACAAGCAAAATGCCTGGTGGAAACGTGATATTGTTAGTAAAATTATAATCATTGAAAGTCGCATATGAATAGGATGATCTTTGAAGTGTTTGTGGTCTTGGCTTAAGATGCTGGGCCTCAAAATTATTTTGTTCTCTTTATTGCATTTATTTCTACAGATAATTACTTAAGTATCCAATACATCTGAAATGTAATTTCGAACTTTTTTATAGGCCTTAAAATTCTGAAATGAAATGAAATCGTTATTGATTTGATGTGATTGCTTGTTTGTTTCGGCTGACTTGGAAAAGAAGAGGATGCTCACAGCAAACACGTATTAACGAACATCAAACAGAAGAAAATCAATATCACATACATAACTCTTACACACACACACACACACACACACACACACACACAAGTGTGTGTATAATATTAACAGACTATTAAAATTAATCATTTTCAAGAGTCATTGTGATGGAATCAAATTGAATTTTGAAACTTGAAATAATTTGAAATAATTTAAATTAATTGAATATTTCAAACTTAACAATATGAAATGTTTGATTAATTTTTATTAATAAAAGATTTCTATTTTGATTGTTTCCATTATTTTACTAAAATTGCTAAAATTGGTCACACTTTCGGAAATGACGATCCCTCTTATATCTGCGTCCTTGCACGCACACAACACACACATAAACATACACACACACATATATATACACAGACACGTATACATACATACACACACACAAACACACACACACAGACACACACATACACAGAAACACACTCATGCACACACATATACTGAATTACACACGTATGCGCACATAAGCAGGCACACATAAATATCTCTAAATAAATACGTCCACACACATATAACTAAATACATTTACATCATACATATTAGAGGGACATGAGTTTATGTAGCGTATGGATACGAGTCCATAAATCATCATCATCATCATCATCATAGCTTAACGTTCGTTTTCAGTTTTCCATGCTAGCATGGGCTGGACTGTTCAACCGGGGTCTGGGAAGTCAGGAGGCTGCACCAGGCTCGAGTCTGATCTGGCAGTTTTTCTACAGCTGGATGCCCTTCCTAACGCCAACCACTCCTTGAGTGTAGCGGGTGCTTTTTACGTGCCACGGGAGGCTGGCAACGGCCACGATCGGTTGGTGCTTTTTACGTGCCACCGGCACGGAAGCCAGTCAGGGCGGCGCTGTCATCGGCCAAGTTCGGATGGTGCTTTTTACTTGCCACCGGCACGGGTATCACAACTACAATTTCCATTTGAATTTTATTTTGTTGTTGATGTACTTGACTCAATAGGTCTCCTCAAGCACAGCAGGTCGCCCTACGATCCATGGTACGCACAGCACGTCCTGCGATCCAAGGTACTTTGGATGGGCTGGGGCTGCTATGTGAAGCTGGTGCAGGAAACAGCCATTAATATATCTATTAATTATCCACATTGTAATAGCAATGTCGTTATGGATGCTTGAATGCTATGGCTAGTATGGTCGAGTTTAGAACTCTATAAGCAGCTGGTCATTGCAATATTCAGGTCACTGCTTGGAATTGAACTCGGAATCTTGGGGTTAGTAGCCCGGGACCTTAACCACTACGCCATATGCCATATGCGGACTACTAACCCAAAGATTCTGAGTTCGATTTCAGGCTGTGACGTGCATAATAATAATAATAATAATAATAATAATAATAATAATAATAATAATAATAATAATAATAATACAATAATAATAACAATAATAATAATAATAATAATAAAATAATAATAATAATAATAATAATAATAATAATAATAATAACAACGAAAAATACCTTAGGAACGAGAACCCAGGTTCGAAATTTCCCCAAGACACCTGATGAAGGCTGGAGGGTATATCAACCGAAACGTTGAGTTAATAACAAACAAGATGAGGACAAATTTCTGTCAAATGTAAATAATGTAGTTATTTGGTAACATCTCTAAATTTCCCCGTAGCCACATTTCGTCTGTTTACTTAAAAAGTGACACCTAATTAAAAACTGTGTGGTAAGTATCTTGCTTACCAACTAAATGGTTTCGGGTTCAGTCCCACTTCGTGGCACCTTGGGCAAATGTCTTCTACTATAGCTGCGGGCCAACCAAAGCCTTGTGGGTGGATTTCGAAGATGGAAACTGAAAGAACCCCGTCGTATATATGTATATATATGTGTGTGTGTTTGTGTGTCTGTGTTTGTTCCTCCAACATCGCTTGACAAAGCTGGTTTCTTTACGCCCCCGTAACTTAGCGGTTCGGCAAGAGACACCGATAGAATAAGTCCTAGGCTTACAAATAATCATGTCTGGGATCGATTTGCTCGGCTAAAGGTGATGCTCCAGCATGGCCACAGTCAAATGACTGAAAAAAGTAAAAGGGTGAAAGAGTAAAAGTGATACATGGCGTTTTTAGTAGATTCAGTTATGTGGAGGCACCACTGGGATATACATATATTAAGAAATAGGGTTGTGGTAAGATAGCAAAGTGCTCTGACTACAGTCTTGACAAAGTTTTGTGTTTGGTTTAGAATACGATGTGTAGTATAAACACTTGAATTAACTGTATTTGAAATGGTACACTGCTTTACAAATAGATTCTATATCGAATATAAATTTCAGTTTTTCGTTATGTCATTTGGATCAGATAAAATTTTGAGCAAGTAAATGTAGTTACATGAGTGTGTGTGTGAGTGTGTGTGTCTGTCTGTGTCTGTGTGCGTAAAAATAGTCAAGTGGTCTTAGGTGCAACGATAGAAGACCGAATGTCTCTGATGTTACCAACAGATTTGATGCAGGTGTTTTATTTGTCAGCGTGATAAAGATGAAAGAAGAATATCAAGGTAGGAAGAAAAGATGTAATGCTTACTTTGATACCAAACATATTTGTGAGACGCTTCTTAATATTGGCAACTGGATCGTGGTAGTATCAACTGAGCATCGTAGTAATGTACTATGAAGCAGTACAAATTTTAATTACAGATCTAAATTATTTTGGCAGTATTGATGAAGCACTGTATGAACGTGACACAGAAGTTTCCTAAATATAAAATAGTGTATAGATATTAGTGATATGTTTTATTGTTAGTCCAACTAAAGCATTCAGGTAAGATGAATGTTAGTGATTACCTGATGAATGGCCTTTCATTCCTGACAATAATTTAGGAATTTAATCTGACAACCGATCTTTACAGGTTTATACGTTAGATTGAATAAATAATTCATGATAGTAAATTTATTCTGGTTTAGGATTAATGATACTAAATTAATATAATTTATATGAAGCATTGTGAAATAGAGTGAAAATCATTTATAGAAGCCTCTGCAATGCGAATTAAAAATAAAAGAGTGACAATGGAAAATAAAAACAAAGATTTGCACTTTTCCCTTATATTGTAGGGTATCGATTTTAAAAATCTCTATTAGCAGAAAATTGAATCAAGAATTAGCTGTGATATTCAACGATATCTAGAAGGGGATTTGGTTTCCGACATGCACAGATTAGTAATTTTATACTGTTAACTAGTGAAATCCGTGAAATTAGAAGTAGTATTTTTTTCCTTGGCGAAAGAGAAAATTAATTTATAAATAAGTATGGTGTCAACGCTTTGTATTTTTAAAGCGATTTAGAGCTTACATGATATATCTTGAAGTGACACCTATACCTGCAAAACAATTCTTCGCGTAATTGCCACCTGAAAAACACCACAACACTATCAAATTACATTCAGAACTCGAGAGACGAAGGGGTGACATTACCAGCATCTAATGGCATTTTAATATAAAGCACCGATAAAGCAGCGAACAGGCAGAAAAGTTAGCCCACCGAGCGAAATGACTTGTGGTATTTCGTCCGCCGAAAGCCAACATTTGCGATCATACATCAAAACTAAATGATGGAATGAAATTTTGTCGACTTTCAGACGAAATGATAAATTTTTTAAGAGCTTCAACATATCATTCTATGTTGCTTGAATAACGACATTTTAAAACTTACATTATAACTGGTATCAACCGACTGAATAAAACCGTAGTTGATTGCTCTACTATTTATAATCAATGTTCACATCACATAAATTAGCATACACACATTTACATATACATGCAAACATGTGCGTGTGTATGTGAGTATAAACACACACATAACACACACACACACATATATCACATCTATTTTCATTCCTCCACCTCACTCTCTATTTCGTATCATATCCAAATTAACTATTACTTAACCATCTTCTCACACCGTCTCCGATGAAGGGATATAATAAATATCCTAGAAACAGATGTAAGAGCTTCTATTTATAAATGTTCTAAAATCTACACAGCCTTGGGTTTTTTTTTATCTCATTACGAAAACATTTATATATATATATATATATATATATATATATTATATATATATATATATACAGAGAGGGATAGAGAAAGAGAGAAAGATGCATATAAGTGTGTGTGTGGATATATATATATATATATATATATATACACATATACACACATATATATACTCATATATATACACACACATTCCAAATTGTAACTACAGGTGGATTGTTGGCGATTTTTTCCTCCTTCCTTTTCTTTTGGATTTTCCTCGGTCTCTTTCTGAATTATTCCTTTCTACTTCGGTACTCCGTGGTAAATCCAGTGGAAAACACAAGCAAACAAATTAATTTTTGCGGAGGGGCTACGCCTCCTCAAAAACACAATTCTTACTGCAAAGTAAGTCTTTTCGCACGACCACAGGCAGGCAAATGTCTGGAGCAGAGTGGAGACTGTTACTCACCAAACAAATATTGAATACAGGGCAACAAACTCCACTAAGCCCTCAAATAAATACAACAAACGCCTACCTGTAGTCGAGCCTCAAAGTTCAATATTTCACGAAAAAGTGACTTCTTCGGTGCAGAACACAATGGTACATGAGCACACCGACAACAAAGAATCATGGAAAGTCTCAAAGCTTCATGGGAAGCGAGCTACTTACCACAGAGTCACTCCTGCGCCTGTCTATCTATAAGTATCTATAAGTTTTGTCTAGTGAATGTTTTAAAAAAAGATGGGTGAATGTAGCAAGGATGGCACGTATGAATGACCATGATCCTATGAACCGTAAAAATTAATACAGAGAGTTGCTTATTTGTGAAAAAAAAATATAACATGTGACTTCATTGACCGAGGTTACCATGGTCTTTTCCGTAGGCTTTTCTTTCCACGGGTAAACCTCACCTGTCCTCCCCTTTACACTTTATATTGACATTTCTGTGATAACGATCCCTATTGATCAATTTTTTCTTTTTCCTTTTATGCCCCCCCCTTTTTTTTGCTTTCCTCTTTCTTTCCCTTTACGATCCCTTTTGATTGAAAACCAAACCCCCTTTTTTTATCCCCCAAAAGAAAAGCTCTACCTTGTAATTTGCCCCATCTATGTGCAGGCCAGTTTGGCTAATAAAGAAACATATCTATCTATCTATCTATCTATCTATCTATCTATCTATCTATCTATCTATCTATCTATCTATCTATCTATCTATCTATCTATCTATCTATCTATCTACCTACCTACCTGTCTGTTTGTCTGTCTGTCTATTAATGTCTATTTTTTATTAAAGTTAATTTATAATAATGTTATTTAGTAAAGCTGTAAACTTTTAATAATATTTTTTGGCCATAGCTGTAATGTTAAAAAATATATTTGAATCTAATATCTCCCATGGACTATTGGCTAAGTTTTATACGAAAATACAAGCAAACATACACGTATGACTCTGTCGTCGACATCACAACATAAATAAAATATTCACAGAAAGCGCTTTACTCCGATTACTAAAATTGTTCTTCTATTGCAGTTAAATGGAATCTGAAATAAGCTATATATTAAAAAAAGTAAAACAGAATTCTTACTTGCAGTTCTAGTACAAACCTTCCTTTGAAGTAGTTTTATTTCAGAGTTAATCAGTTGATAGACAATATAACTTAAACAATAATCGATATTTAAAGATATCTCGAAATAGTTTATTCAACATTCCATTGAATATATTTCTAGTACAACACAGTAACTCACTTTTATCGTCCGTTCTTTCTGTTGAGGAATAGAGTGAATGAAAACAGCTTCAGATGTCTCTTAGAAATATTAGCATAAGGGTACTTAAGACAACCAGAAACAAGCAATCACAGTAAGCCAGAATAAAAGTAAAGACAATTTTACAAGTGGGTTTTTCAGAAGGACTAATATATTTTGATGTATGTATGTATACATACATATCTTAAGTTATATTATACTACACTATATTATATTATATAATATTAAATTATATTATATATACGTATGTGGTTATTTGGAAAAAGATAACCGAAGTATCATGTTTGTGTACGGAAATAAAATGTAAGAAGTAAAGATGTAAGAAATACAGATTTCTTCTTAGAAATGAAAGGAGATGGTGAGAAATATAGATGTATATTTAGCTTGATAGAAATATTCGTATTCATACATATAAATGCATATAAACATTCATACGCACACACACACGCAGGGACACACACACGCGCGCAGGGACACACGCACACACACATATATATATATGTATATATATAGAGAGAGACCTATATACATATACATATATATATATATATATGCCAATCTTTCTCTCTATATATATGTATATATATATATGTATATATATATATATATATATATGTGTGTGTGTGTGTATGTATATATATGTTACATCTCTACATGTACAGACCCTCACGCATGCGCAGTTCCGTAGTTTATACCAACACACACGTAGATGCCTATATGTGTGTGTTTGTATATGTGTTTATATGTACACACACATATATACACCTTTACGTAATATAAGATTTAAAATTTGTCCCTGCAACTTTGCCTCCCTATTCCATTGATATATATATATATATATATATATATTGGTAAAACGGTAAGATAACAAGAGAAAGAAAAAGACCTCAATATTATGTAAATAGAGGAAATTTATCTATAAAATAATGTTACATTACTCGATAGTCAAGATAAAACTCTGAGTGTTCAGATAACCGAAGAGATGACGTTGTGGATTCCCACTTCCGCATCTGAAACTCAGAGTTTTATCTTGACTATCGAGTAATGTAACATATTATTTTATAGATATAAATATATATATATATATTATATATATATATATATATATATATATATATATATATATATATATATATATATATATATATATATATATATATATATATATATGTATATATATATATATATATATATATATATATATATATATATATATATATATATGTATATATATATGTATATATATATGTATGTATACTGTATATATATTATATATATACACATATATACATCTATACACCTATCTATGTACTAATATATGTCTGTAAGTTTACATGCACACATATATCTGTGTGTGTGTTTTGTTTGTATGTGTGTGTTTTGTGTTTGTGTGTGCTGGCGCGGATGTGTGTAAATATAAAGAATATGACTGTTTGAGAAACAGAGTGATGTCGGAATTAGAAAGATTGACGGAGGTCTAGGGAATGAAAGCAGAATTTTAGGTTAGCGATTAAGAACAAAAGCAGAAAAAGAGAAAGAGGCGAGGTAGTGGCCGAGATAGAGAATGAAAGTTCACGTATTTCTCTTTTCATTATGTAATTTATTCGGAAAATGCAATTTGTTGATATTTGGTGAATAAACAAAATTTATACTTCCTGTATTTTATTCTAGACTCTTCGTATGAGCTCTTTTTATTTTGTAGGCTTAAACGATACGATGGCAACCGTAATCAAGCAGAACGAGACGAAACGAGTTGTTCATTTTAGATGACTGGCTAAGTACTTTTTCTAATTTCTTTTGTAACAAACTTCTGCAGTAAGATAACTTTAAATAATGATGTTGTTGTTGTTGATGTTGTTGTTGCTGATCATGATGATGATGATAACGACGATGGTGGTTGCGATTATGATGATGATGATGATGATGATGATGAAAATATTAATAACAAAAATAATGATTCTGAAAGTAAGGCATTGAAGACGTACGAAAGATAAAGAGAAGTGACGTTCATTGCGAGAATAAAATAACGAAATAAATAAACGTAATATATAAATAAAACATCAGACACAAACGGTCTTCATTAAAGGGACAACACCTACATTATTTTCAGCAAAAGCCTTCTCAACGTCCCGATTAATTACATGCGTCAAAGGCAAAATAGCATTTTTTTAAGGCCCTCTTTTATTGGGTTGTTCAGAAAGTTCGTGCCGATTTTTAAAGGAAAGAAAAAGGTCAATAAATACTTGCCATTACATTTTTTATCAACCAAGTATGAACCATTTTGTTTCACAATGTGTCTCCATCTTTCCTTTAACTTGAAAATACCCTCTTCCCAGAATTGAGGTGGTTTCATGGCAAAGAATTCATCAAAGTATCTATTTACGTCATCCAAGGAATTGAATCTTTTACCATTAAGACTATTCTGCAGAGACCTGAATAAGTGGAAATCCGAAGGTGCAATATATCTGGCGAATATGGAGGGCGGGGTAACACATCCCACCCGAGCTGCAGCATTTTTGTCTGGTTCCCAAAGCATCAAATGCGGAAAAGGAATTTCCTTATCTTCCATTTTAAAGGTTACAGAATTAACCCAGATTATAGGAACATAAATCTTCTTCCACGAAAAGATAGTTTACACTGTGCTTTAAAAGGAGGTGTAGTCAAATCATATTTTATGGACTCAACCGTGTTCTAAAATAAGTCGAAAGATAAGCTACTATAAATGGGCACGAACTTTCTGGACAACCCAATGCAAGCACTTAGTGTGAGCTCATTTAGAGTCATCGTTATAGCCTCTAATATATATTGTTCAAGAAATATTATTGAAGGGAGTGCCACGCGTTATCCGCTACATTTACTTGAACAGGATGCTGCCAGAGGTATTTCGCTTCTGTCAAGGCTTGGCCAGATACGAAACACTGTCCGCTCACGTTTTAACGAAGGCCGCTCAGAATGTCTTTTGACATAATTATTTAACAGTAGACAGTTTGATGTTTCCTCCTCTGAAAGGAGGCGATCGGTCATTATTCTTGAAAATGTCCATTGATAGTGATGAGAATTCTAGGAGAGGCTAGAAATGTGTAGCCCCCTACTTCCTACAACGAAGGCAGGAAAATATGCAGTGATATACATGTGGAAAACTCTCGAAGTTTATGTACCGAACTTTGGCATTCAACGTTATACAAGCAGCAGAACTGGGAACTACTGTTAGTGTCAATGATCCCGACATTGTTGTCAGGACCCAAGAGTAGGTACTGCAACAGCTTGTGTTTCAATGGCCCACAGCTCTTCAATATCCTCTCAAAAAGTCCGAGAGACGTGAATGATGTGCATGGAGGTGTCTTCAAAACAAAGCTAGATTTCCTCCAGTCAAGAGTTCGGACGAACTTACCTCGCAGTAAGAAACGCAACTGAGGGTCACTAAATTTCACGTCTCAGAGGACGTTTCAAATAGTGACGGTGTAGTAACGCTAACAGCCGCAGTCCTCGAGATAAATCTAGTAAAGGATAAAGGATAATGAAAATAATAGATATGTTATCGGCTCCGAAATGATGAACAGCAAAATCAGCATCGACAGAATTCGAACCGAAAACGTAACGTCAGACGAAATTATCTCTAAGCATTTAACCGGCGTTCTAACGATAGTGTAGCGTGCCGCGTAAATGGTTTCAAATATTGGTACAAAGCCAGCAAATTTAGAGGGAGGGGGTTAGTCGATTCCTTCAACCCCAGTATTCAACTGGTATTTTAATGTATCTACCCCGAGTGGATGAAAACAGTGTGGACCTCGATGGAATTTAATGACAGAACGTACAGCAGGAATGAATAAAAATATGCATTGTGCTGGCGTGCTACCGATACTGTTCGCGCGCCGCTTACATTGTTTCAAATATTGGCACTTGGCCAGCAATTTTAGGCGAGGGAGTAAGTCGATTACACCGACCCCAGTACATAAATGGTACTTAATTTATCGACTCACGGAAGGATGAAAGGCAAAGTCGACCTCGGCGGAACTTGATCCCAGAACAGAAAAACGGACGAAATGGAGTAAAGTATTTTTCCCCGCGTATTAACGATCCTGCCAACTAGCAACCTTAATAATAATAATGATAATAATAATAATAATGATAATAATAATAATAATAATAATAATAATAATAATAATAATAATAATAATAATAATTATTATTATTATTATATTATTATTATTATGATAATAATAATCCTACGCAGAACACTTTCCATACAATAACCATCAGAGCATCACAACAAATCACAGCACATACCCAAGGCACACAGAGTTGCGCTCGGTAGTGAAGTAAAAGCACGCTATAAAAAATAAAACTACTGAATGATAATAATAATAATAATAATAATAATAATAATATAATAATAATAATAATAATAATAATAATTATTATTATTATTTTATTATTATTATTATTATTATTATTATTATGATAATAATAATCCTACGCAGAACACTTTCCATACAATAACCATCAGAGCATCACAACAAATCACAGCACATACCCAGGCACACAGAGTTGCGCTCGGTAGTGAAGTAAAAGCACGCTATAAAAAATAAAACTACTGAATAATAATAATAATAATAATAATAATAATAATAATAATAATAATAATAATAATAATAATAATAATAATAATAATAATAATGATAATAACAACAACAATAATAATACTTTCTACTGGGAGCACAAGTCCTCAAATTTGGGGGAAGAGATTAAGTCGATTACATCGACCTCTAGTTTTATTTAATCGACCCCGAAAGGATGAAAGGCAAAGTCGACCTCGGCGGAGTTTGATCTTAAAACGTAGCAGCAGCCGAAATACTGCTAAGCATTTCTCCTGGCGTGCTAACGATCCTGCCAAGTCGCCGCCATAATAGAATAATAATAATAATAATAATAATAATAATAATAATAATAATAATAATAATAATAATAATAATAATAATAATTCCTTGTATTGCGATCACAATATAGTGGCGAAAGTATTTGACAAGATTAGTAAATATAAAGACTTAGAAATTGAAAATATGTGGCATCTCAAGGCGACTACAGTACCAGTGATTGTAGGATCTCTAGGAATTATAAAAAAGGTACTGAAACCTATTTGAAAACGATTCCAGGCTTACCATCCCTACAGGAAGTGCAAAAAATCGTATTAACTGGAACGGCTCATGTACTGAGAAGAGCATTATCGCTGTGAAAACAACATCCATCCATGTAATTATTTATTTATTTATTTTTAAATACATATTTTATCTGTGAATTTGCGTGTGTAAACTGGGAATGCATACAATGAGCTTCTCTGCCCTAGGTGTATGGAAAATACACGGCGAGAAACGGAAGAAAATTTGAAGAAAGAAAGAAAAAACATAATAATAATAATAATAATAATAATAATAATAATAACAACAACAACAACAATAACAGTAATAACGATAATCATGATGGTTCTTGGCATTCGAAAGACTGATGAAATCTTGTGGATATATAAGGTTACAGGTAGTAATCTGAAACCACAAAAATCCTGCCACGACTAAAACTGAGCCAAACCGAAATGATAATAATTATAACAATAGCTTGAAATTTTAGCACAAGGCCAGTAATTTCAAGGCAGGGGTAAATCGACTCCTAATTATTCTATCGACAGACGAAAGGGAGAAAAGCAAATTCGATCCCGGCGGAATTTGAACTCAGAACGTAAAGACGGGTTAAATACCCCTAAGAAATTCCCCCGGCGTGCTAACACTTCTACCTGCTCGTCGCTTATTCTACCTAGGCGCGGGGCCTGAAATTTTTTGGAGGAGGTGGTCAGTTCGGTTACATGAACCCATTTCCTCATCTTGTACTTTATTTCATCGATCACAAAAGGATAAATATCAAGGGGAACCATGGCCTAATTTGAACTCAGAAACCAACGTATTCTTCTGCTAGAGTATATAGATTGATGTCCACAAAATTTATCATGGCAATAATAACTAAAACAATAATAATAATATCCTAAGTATATGATACACAGCTCAAATGAAATCACCGTAAAATATATTGCACTGTCGAAACAATGACCAAGTAATAAATACAAGACTAATGGAAATTTAACGGCAACATCAAATAAGTTCATGAAAAATCTATCCAATATAATATTGCTATTGTATCAGAGAATTGCCTGAAGAAAGCAATACGTTTTATTTCAATCGCCTTGCTATAATTAACATTCGTATCCTGCTCGGTAATCTTTGTGGTTTGCTTATATTTTCGTGTTGTGTTTTTACGTTAGGCTTTTTGTTTTTTACTCAAAATATATGTTGTGACTGGAGTTTTACCTTATTTGTTTCAAAGATTCGTGATAGTAATGTTATTAATTCATTTCTTAACTCCTGAGTGTAGTGTTTATATTAGGTGTCGTAGCAAGCAGTGTATGTATGTAAATATGTGCGTATGTAAATATGTGTGTATTCATGTATGTATTATATTTCTTTAATGTTTATATGTATGTATGCATGTGTGCGTGTGCGTGCATATATGTACGTACGTACGTACTTACGTATGTATGTATATACGTACCTATGTATGTGTGTATGTATGTATATACCTATAATATACAAGGTGTCCCAAAAGTCAGTGATGGGTTTCATATTTTTAATAACTTCCTTAACTTTACAAATAAATGCAAAAAATGTTGATACAATACAAAGGACATAATGGAAATTAATATACACACGAGAAATTTTGCAACACCTCTATATTACATAGGAAAAATGTTATCACTTAAATGGCAGCCATTTTCGGCTTCACACGCCAAATTCCTTACGAAAACGTGCACCATAATACACTCGAGGGTTTCAGACCTCACTTCTCGGATTTCTCTATTTATGTTCTCCTTCAGTTGCATCAGGGTCTCCTGTTTGCTGACGTAAACCCTCTCTTTCTGGTATCACCACAAGCAAAAATCCGGGCTAGTTAAGTCTGGGGAACGTGGAGGCCAATTGACATTGCTGTAGCGGGAGATTATTCTCTCTAAAGCACTGCCGTACAAATGCATTGTTTCTTTTGCGGTATGAGCAATTGCCCCATCATGCTGGAACCATGTCTGAGGTCTACTTTGAATGGCGTTAAAGTTCCCCAGACTTGACTAGCCCGGATTTCTTCTTCTGGGGATACTAGAAAGAGAGCGTTTGCGTCAACAAACAGGAAACCCCGCTGGAACTAAAGGAGAACATCAATATAGAAATCAGAGAAGAATCTGAAACTATTGAGGGTGTTATGGTGCACGTTTTGGAAAGGGCACGGGCGTAGGAAGCCGAAAATGTCTGCCATTTAAGTGATATTATTTTTTCATTTGTATTTGATGTATTTATTTGTAAGGTTAAGGAAGTTATAAAAAATTCAAACGAAACAGTTTCTTTTGCGACCCTTGTATACACACATGCACACACACACACTCATGCACACACATTCCCCTCCACCACTTCCTATTAAAATGATACAGAAATATTGAATCTCTACACTGGTAAAAAATACCAGATCCAAAATTTAACCACTAAGTGCGGAAACAGCAAAATAAAAATGACTAATAAATTTCAGCGTAAAAATAAGTTTTAATATAATTAGAATAGCTTCCTGGATACAATACAGAAAGCTTGCAGTCAATGCCTTATTATTTTTGAACAGAGTCTATTTTTATAAGAAAAACAGAGACCAATAAGTTGACTCTATACTTTTTTTATATCACTGTACCACTAAGCATTATATCAATATTTTACATCTGTCTCTCAAAACCTGACTGAATAAATCCCTTCTTATACAAATGCAGATGATATTACAATCACAGATTTCAAAACCTGAAATGGAACAGAGAATTGTGAGTAACCGTGACGCAATATTTTCGAAGCTGAGAGCTATCTTCTGACACCTGACAAATACTGAGAATATTCGTAGAGCTAACTTTGCTTTATGCAGATTAGACGACAGACAAATATTGACTGAAACGTTAGCAGCATCCATAAAGCGTAGTTAGTGTTTGAAAACCATGACAGGCTTGAAAAATGTTTATCTCACTTCAAAACTGCCTGTGGATAAGAACTGAAGTTGAGTTAGGTACCTCGTGACTCTGAAAATGCGCTGCCCTGAGCAAGTAGAAGTTTTCAAGTGTTAACAGTATGACTGATGGCAAATGATCAAGGGGAACCTTCTGCATACTAATTACAAATATATTAGGGTCTCTCGTACGTAATATTATGAGTTGAATACTTAGATTGATCCAAGCAAAGTGTAGACAAAAATCCCACTCGGTGTTAGAAACAACAATCACGGAAGCTTATATTTATAAATCTGTTTATCGATTATTTTCATAATGTAGACAATGTAAATTGTAATCTATCTGCTGTTTGAAGCCATCCGCCATTCGATGACCGTATTTTAGTTGGAGATCACTTTAGCTAAATATGAAATGTAAATACAGATTCATAGAAATAAATGGAATCCAGAAATGCGAATTTTTATTATAAAAATATAGATGTATGAATAAAGCTCATGTAGACAA
>NC_043006.1:46469310-46471810 GCF_006345805.1 Octopus sinensis
TCTGAACAGTGTTGCTTGTTTGCTTTCACATATCCTATTTTAATTTTAATACATATAAAATCAAAATATAATATGTTTATTTCATTTGTTACAAAGAGCATAGACACAGAATATTCATGGAACTAAATTACTTGGAAAGTACAATACACACGAATCATAGTGCAGCAGACAGTCTGAAGTGAGTGTTTTGGACGATCTTCTCTACTTTGCCTTTGGGATATCATGCAAGAACATCCAGCAAAAGTCCCCGTCATGCTGGGGTTCCTTGGTAGCTATTCTCTATCTTAGTAATATCTTGGTAGAGCATTTCTTCATGCTCATCACTCACTGCTCCGAGATTCGGAAGGAAGAAGTTGTGGTGGGAGTGGAGAAAGTGAATTTTGAGTGACATTCAGCATTCCATATCTTCAGAAGACTGTAACAACTTCTCGATACACTCTTGGTAATCTAGTACTACGTGTTATCAAGGACGCCATGGAAAAATGACTTAAATGCTTCCCATACTCTCAGTTCATTTAAAGTAAGAAGCTAAGCTCCTTAAAGTCCTCAAAGGACTCAGCACTGGAAAGAGAGTACACAAATGTTAGAAGGCAGCGCCACTTTTAATCATGGCCTTCACAAAATTCTTCATTGAACCAAGCTTGATATGTAAAGGAAGAAGAAACACCTTGTTCATATTAACCAGAGGATTTTCTTGGACACTGCGTTCACCAGGTACGAAAGTGCTTGTAGTGCTTGGACACATTTCTGCATCTGATGAAAGAAGAATATCCTTATTTGATAGTGTAGGGATAGAGAGATCATCTAGAAGAAACATTGCAACCTGTTGTATTTGTTAGGCAACAATTATAATCATCTGCATGGCATGATGGCTCTCTTCAGACCAACAAATTTGAAGGCTGCTTTCCTGCCGTTAAACCATGAGGTTAGTCCGTTGTAACAGGGTTTATAACAGATGAGTGGGACCCTGGATTTTCCTGATCTCCAATTATACAACCAAAATAAGCAGTTCTCATTGTGCAAATGTCGTGAAATCTCTAGACATGTAGCAGAATGAATTTGCCTTGTTGATGCAGCCTTGCTGTTTTGAGGTACCTGAAGCCATTGCAGAGAACAAAATAAAAATTGGCCATATACATGTTTACGTAAACTTTCGCAAAATCATAATGGAAAAGGAGAAATAAACAATATCAAATCTCTGAGCGAGAAGTAAACAGTAGCTGTACGGAATCGTAAAATATAATTGCCAACTAGAAGTGACGGTCCCATAGATGACAATGCTACTTTTGTTTTTAGCCCCAGGAGGACATCTGCTCCAGCTGGCTAACGACACACTATGTGTCCGATTAGTATTTGCGATGTGAAATCATCGTTCCCATCTCTAGCCTTACGTGATACACATAGATCTGCTGGTTTCTGGGTGGTAACCCCTTATCAGAGGTGATGAGTCAAAACTGGCTTTGTATCTCAAATCAGCACCCCAAAATTAAGCTAGAACAACTGTTTTTAAATTTGCCTCAATTTCTCTGTAAACCAGTGTAATTGATTAATTCTTAAAAGTCTTTTCCTTGTACCTAATCAGAAATCATTAAACGTAGTGGACTCGCAGAATCCTAAGAGAATCGAAGAAAATGAATTGTAGCATTTCTCTCAGATAAATAATAAAGTTGGAGGTGCCGGTGACCTGGCCGAGAGACAGCGATCTGGCTGAATAGTTACCGGGCAAGACAAAATGCTCAGTGGAATTTTGCAATTACGTTCTGCGTTCAAATTCCACCGAGGTCATCTTGGACATTCATCATTTCGTGCTCGATAAAATAAATAGTCGTTGAAAACCGGGGTAGATGTAATCGGCTTACCCCACCCCTCACCTTGCTGGCCTTGTGCTACAATCTAAAACCATTATTATTACTACTATGAAGGCAGCGACCTGGCAGAATAATTAGCACCCCACACAAAATGCTTAGCGGCATTTCGTCCATCTTTACGTTCTGAGTTCAAATTCCGCAGTACCAATAAGTACCAGTTGAGGAGTGGGGTCCATGTAATCGACTATCACCTAAACCCAAACATTCAGGCCTTGTGTCCATGGTAGAAAATATTATTATTAATATTAATGTGGTCAGCTGTGAAAATCGTTAGCACAGCAGACAAAATGCCAGTTGTCATTTGATCAAGCTTTACGTTTTATGTTCAGCTCCGCTGTTCATAGTTTCGGGGTCGATAAAATCGGTTTTGGTAGAGCACCGTACTCGTCGTGATCGACAAGACACCTCGTCCAAAATTTCAGGCTTTGAACTGATTTTAGAAAAAAATGATGATGACGATGATGATGACGATGATTGTTGTTGTTGTTGTTGTTGTTCTTCTTCTTCTTCTTCTTCTTCTTCTTCTTCTTCTTCTTCTTCTTCTCTTCTTCTTCTTCTCTTCTTCTTCTTCTTCTTCTTCTTCTTCTTCTTCTTCTTCTTCTTCTCTTCTTCTTCTTCTTCTTCTTCTTCTT
>NC_043006.1:46476810-46481810 GCF_006345805.1 Octopus sinensis
TAACACAATAAAACAGAAACAATATTATTAAACCTAATACTAACACTTTTAAAAATCTTGGCACAATGCCAGCAAGGTGATTAAAATTACCCATGGCCAGCACTGCGGGTGGGGTAACCCGATTACTTTAACCTCAGTGTTTTTTTTCTTTTCCCAACCCCGAAAGGAAGAAAGTCAAAGGTGAATTCGAAGGAATGTGAATTCAGAACGTAAAGAGCCTGAACAAATCCTACATAGCATATTGTTCGACGCACTAACATTTCGCCAAAAATATAAAAATAATAATAATGATGTGACTACCACATGTAATGTATATATAAATCTTGAACAACACTAGTTGTAATATTGTGTCACAGAGAATTTTATGTGTCATAAAATGGAACGTGTCCGGAATGTCGTATGCTAATCGTCAGACACGTTTGAACCTGATTTGGTTACTTCTGTGATAAGCACTGCCAGATATTGTAAATAAAATCGAAGGTGAATATTCGTTTCGCTGAAGTAATCGATAAACAAAACATTCACTTTATATCCGAATATAAACACTTGAAACGTTGGAATGAGGGGCGTCTTCCCTCAGATATGAAGCAAGGACCTCTTCAATTCAATACATGCTCTTCGGACAATACACATATGGTTGATTTATATATACCTTCGGCTGATACCTGCCACACTCCCATCAATTTTTTAGTCAATAGTAATGCCCAAAAAGAAGAAGGAATCATCATCACAATTCAGACAAAACGTCGTATAGCAGAATATATTCTGCATCTATGATGTCCAATCCAGGCAATTCACAAACCGCAACACCAAGTATATATATATATATATATCTATAAGAAAATAGTAAAGAGTGAAAAAACGACAGAAGGCTTAAATGTTAAAAAATATATATATTTGTGTCAAAATGTCTGGAGAATATTGGAAAAATTTTTTTCCTTTCCTTAAAATGACATAATTTTAAAATTTTTAAAGAAATTACCGGTTTCGCGTGTAGTTTTTCAAATTTCTTGTGACGTTATGTTTATATTGCATGGAGTTATCGTTCAAACTTTCTTATCTATATATATATATATACATATATTTATATATATATACTAGCATTAAAGACCCGTCGTTACCGGGTCATAGTGCTAGTGCATGTATATATGTGTATATATATGTGTACATACTACATGTACATCTATATATATATACATCTACACATAAAATACAAAATACAAAGTTATATCTTGATATCGCTAGTGATAACAATACTCAAATATATAACAGACTGGAATTGTTAGCCCGTCTCTCGTAATTTCGATCAATTGTATCTAGTCCTCCCTCCTGTATAGATGTGTGGCTACAATCCAGCCTACCTCTACTTCTGGGGGAGGGGACATTTTAAAGTTTTTTCCGGCACGTCCTACGTCCCAGATATAAAGGTAAAAATAAAATATTTCCACTTTGCAAGTTCGAGTCGAGTACTCCCTTGCACGCTCCGTTGACTCGAACTTTTCTTCTATTGTGGCGAATTTACCGCCTCTAGTTAGATATCTTTCATAGTCGCACCAAGACACTTTTCGAAGGTGCTTTCCTCCATGTGTTCAAATCTTCTTTTTTCTCTACATTGTATACTTCATAGACAATAGTCTTTCCTTTAATTTAATTATTTATTATCCATCTGGACTATTCCATTTCTGCACGCTAATTTTATTTTTAATTTATTCCCATTCATGTGAAACCACTTATTCAAGTTCAAGTCATTGATGCAATTTTATACCAATTGCTATTTTTACTTTTGTTATGTTACGATTATATTATACTTTAGTTTGATTTTAATTATTACTTACTACATATAATTCAATTGTTATTATTATTTTTACTGTTGAAGTGAAAGTATCTGACATAAAATAGAGAAACGTTTTTGTTTCACTTTTAACACGTAATACTGAAATAGTAGAGAGGATATGATAATGCTATGGGCTCGCTCTAGGCAAGAAGTTGAACATTTTCCTTTGCCCATGAAACTACATGGACCCTAAGTAAGGCATTTGTAAAATTTGAATGAAATTGGTTGTGTAGTTCTCAAGTTTTAGGAAATCGTAGTGGAGAAGATATGATATTGTTGTGGACTCGCCCTAGGTAAAACTAGGCAAAAAGTTAAAAACTTTTTTTGCCGATGACACTCCCCGGACACTAAGTAAAGCATGTGTAAAATTTGTATGAAATTGGTTGTGTAGTTCTCAAGTTTTAGGGAAACACACAGACAGACATTCTCAGTTTTATATATATAAATATATGTTGCCAATTATATAAGATATCTCTGATCTTTGCCTTTAACTACGAAATAAACAAATCTATTAAAATACATGTGATATCTTAGTATAATGATATCAATATTGGAAATACTAATTGAAATAAAAATTGCCTAGTCCTTAATTATCTCCAAGAAAGCATTTAATTATATGAAGCAGAGAACTCAATCAAGTGAACTGAAGTGTTGCATGCTTCTCCTTTTCGTGAAAGACAAAGGCGCTCTTCAACGTATGGGGAGAAATTTATCGATGGAGAGAAATCTACTGATATTCACCTGCTTAAATTTACAGACACTTTTAAGACAATATCTACTTTCTTTACCTTTCTGTTATATATATATATATAATATATATATATATATATAATATATATATATATATATATATATAAATTCTTCAATCCCTCTACCCCTACCTCTCGCCTCTCCTTTGACGTGACCGGTGTTCGGCCATGCCTGACCTTTCTTTCGTGGTCCGACTGCCATCCGTGTAGCATCTCTTCTATTCATTCCAATGACTTTCAGCTTATATGTTCCTGTCATAACGCTTCACGGCCGCACAGACCAGCTTAATTTAATTCGTCTTTAGTCGAAAAGCACCTGTTGTTTATGTCTTGTTGTTTGTATTCGTAATTGTGTACTATTTCTCCATTTTTTCGACCTTGTTTTCGTATACATTCGCTTGCCTTCTTCCAAATCTAGTGCTCTTAGCTTCGATTTTCTTGGAAACCGGCGAGATTAGAGCAGTCTCGGGTGTAACCGGCCGAAACTGCTTGGACGATCTGGTACTCGACTGAAGATTGAAAGCTCCGAATGACCCGTCCTTGATTTTTCTTGTTTATTTTTGTATCGTGTAACTGTTCGCATGTTTTGTTGTCGCCTGCTACGTTCTTGTTCTATTTTTTGTTTTGTTTATATATATATATATTGCCCCAGCATGGCCACAGCTCATGAGCTGAAACTGGAAAAATCGAAAATCAAAATCAAATATATATATATATATATATATATATACATAATGCAGAAGAACGGAAAACAGTGCGCACATTCTAAACAAATAGGCGAATATCTTGTGCCTTCTAGGTGTAACAGGTAATAGGTGTAATTGATGAAGTCAGGGTACACACACACACACACACACACAACACACATACACACACACACGCATATATATTTGGTAAACTACGATATGCACAAGTATATATTATTAGAAAAGGAATACTTTATTACATGTATACATATGTATATAAACATTATATATATATATATATATATATATATATATATCCATATTATACATGTGTATATGATGTGTGTTTGTATATGTGTTTGTATTTGTGTGTGTGCATGTGTGTGTGTGTGTCTGTGTTTGCGTGTATCTGCGTGCGTGTGTTTGTGATTTTAGTTATGAGGGATTATAAGAGCCAACTCGTAAGCACATCAACTCGTAAGACGCATGCCAACAATGGCTAACACAACAGAGAGCTCGCTGAGGGACAAACAACATTGAAAGTATCAAGTGTTAGTACGATGCCGGAGACATGCAAGTACCAAATCCAATTTAAACCATAGATCCAGTACAGGGATGTGTCCTTGGTGTTGCGCAAGTAGAAGAAGTAAAAACAAATGGCGTTTCAAGACTACATAAATTTCTATCGTAAGACCCGTCGTAAAATTTAAACGCCATTCATGTATGTACGTATGTGTGAGAGGACAGGTATAATACTATTGAATGTAATAACGTATATAATTTACTTTATTTTATACTATATAATTTCATTCTATTTTATTTCATTTCCTTTGAAAATCTGAAGACTTTCAGGACCTGTATATAATTGAACTAAGTAACAATTCCTTAATTTCATTTAACTGCACTATCAAATACTCGTATGTCTTTCCTTTTTAAACTGATTGAGATGACATATGAGAGAAATTTAGTTACTGGTTTTTAGCAACCCCAGCGACTATGTCCAGTTTTCTTATCTGGTTCGTGTGTAAATGCGTGCTTGCGTATTTGACTCTGTGAGTGGTGCGTATGTATTTCTCCGGTGTGCATAAGCAATCGTTGCATTAAGCAAACAATGTGTTTGATAGAAGCATGTTCTGCAACTTGTCGCATCCGCCTCTACGGCTACTTGCTTGCATTATGCTTTCTGGTTAGAGGCCAAGTGGATCTTGTCCAAAATTTCTTAAAATTCCTACTAGCAATTCGTAAATGGAACTATTCAATGAAATGCACTAATTGTGCTGAGTCTACAGTATTGGTTGGCCAAATTAGTTCCAGATTCTTGTAACATACGTGCTCACACATTTTCGCTCAACTATACACACATACATAGATGAATCTATATATACTTACACACAAGCACACACAAACAAAAATGTAGAGAGATACATATAAGTGTACATATTCATGCACACGGCATATTGTGACACATGAATGCTTCTACGAAACGATACACTCCGTCCATATACACACACACACACATACACAAACATATGTAGACACGTACATATATACAAATATTGAAACACACAGATGGTTTAAACGCTGACATGAACATAGTTATACACATACATACAGAGAAATACACCCAGATCGATGTCAAATGAGCGTTCAAAGCATCTTTGAAATCACCGGAAGTCAGGAAATCTTCGCCATCTTAACTTATATTGTCTTATGATGTCATACTCTTTCAAG
>NC_043006.1:46486810-46494310 GCF_006345805.1 Octopus sinensis
ATGCATATAAAAATATATATAAAGCAATGTTTGATGTCTCTTTTCCTCTGACGAACCAGTAACAACTTAAGTTTTTTCTTTTTAATACTTAGGTATTTAAAAAAATGTTCCACATCTCTACACCGTCTTTAATATTAGTTAATGATTTTATCAAAGGCCAGTTGTTGCTCGCATTGTACTTATTTGATAGACACCGAAAGGATGAAAGGCAAAACAATATTGACGGAATTTGAATTCAGGACGTAACCACAATAAGCGCTTTACCAGGCGTGCAAGCGATTCTGCCAGCTCGCTGCCTTAAACATCACTTTTAAAATGGGTTTCGAATTGTGGTACAAGGTCAGTAATTTCAGAAGTGGGATAATTTTATCAACCCCGAAAGGATGAATGTAAAAGTCGACCTCGGCGGAATATGAACGGAGAACGTAAAGACAGACGATGTACAGTAATCCCTCGACTATCGCGGGTGTTACGGTCCAAAACTATCCGTGATGGGTTAAAATCCTCGAAGCTGAAAGAGTACTGTATTTAAAAAATTTTTTATAATTTGTATATATTTTTGTATATATTTGTATATAATTTGTATATAATAGGCGCAGGAATAGCTGTGTGGTAAGTAGCTTGCTTACCAACCACATGGCTCCGGTTTCAGTCCCACTGCGTGGCACTTTGGGCAAATGTCATCTACAATAGCCTCGGGCCACCAAAGCCTTGTGAGTGGATTTGGTAGACGGAAACTGAAAGAATCCCTTCGTATATATATATGTGAGTGTGTGTGTGTGTGTGTGTGTGTTTACGTTCCCGTCACCTAGCGGTACGGCAAGACAGACCGATAGAATAAGTACCAGGCTTACAAAGAATGTGCTCGACTAAAGGCGTTGCTCCAGGATGACTGCAGTCAAATGACTGAAACAAATAAAAAAATATTTATTTTATTATAAATGCAAAGTAACACCACCGAGGAATCAACGTACGGTTAAATAATAAACAGCGATAGATGAACCGCGTGCTAACAATTCTGCCAGTTTGCCGTTTTAAACATTACCTTTAATATTAACCGCTTAATTACATGCTGTTCTCAGCAGACGAATTCAAGCCGTGTGTTCTTCAAAGAGCTACACTGATGCGTGAAGGCAGGAAATGCTAAAGGTATTGCCGTTAAGAAATTGGTAGAAAACTCCTAGTGTCATGCGTTGAGGGATGTGATTGGCCATAAATTAAATGCATGCAATTTTATTAATTACTTTTCATGCAAAAGATACTTTCGCTCATTAAACGACTTGCAAAAAGCATTTGTCATTTCAATAATGAGATTTCTGATTTTTTGTTCAAAAGATCTATTCAAACAAGTGCGTCTCCAGCACCGAAGTCTGATCCGAGCTTGCTATGATGAAAGGATAATAAGTAATGTCAACAATGATTTCCTTGCAAGAATATAAAGTCATAGATGACAATTGGAGAAAAACTACTCAGAACTTTAAGTTATGATAATAATAATAATTACAATGGCAATGATTTGCGTAAATAATGTTGATAAGGCGGCGAGCTGGCAGAAACGTTAGCACGCCGGACGAAATGCGTAGCGGTATTTCGTCTGCCGTTACGTTCTGAGTTCAAATTCTGCCGAGGTCGACTTTGCCTTTCATCCTTTCGGGGTCGATAAATTAAGTACCAGTTACGCACTGGCGTCGATGTAATCGACTTAATCCGTTTGTCTGTCCTTGTTTGCTCCCTCTGTGTTTAGCCCCTTGTGGGTAGTAAAGAAATAGGTATTTCGTCTGCCGCTACGTTCTGAGTTCAAATTCCGCCGTGGTCGACTTTGCCTTTCATCCTTTCGGGGTCGATTAAATAAGTACCAGTTACGCATTGGGTCGATATAATCGACTTAATCCATTTGTCTGTCCTAGTTTGTCCTCTCTGTGTTTGGTCCCTTGTGGGCAGTAAATAGACAAGAAACGTCAGCACGCCGAGCGAAATGCTTAGCGGTATTTCGTCTGTCTCTACGTTCTGATTTCAAGTTCCGCCGAGGTCGACTTTGCCTTTCATCCTTCCGGGGTCGTTAAATTAAGTACTAGTTACGCACTGGGGTTCATGTAATCGACTTAATCCATTTGTCTGTCCTTGTTTCTCCCCTCTATGTTTAGCCCCTTATGGGAAATAAAGAAATAAGCAAATGACGTTGATAATTTCTGACGACGGGAGAGGGCGAAACAATCGTTTTTATATTTTGGTAAGAGTCCTATAACTCTGAGGTATGGGGAAGTCGATTATATCGACTCTATTGTTCAGTTGATGCATACTTTTTCGATCCCAAAAAGATGAAGGTTAAATTCGACCTCGGTGGAATTTGAACTCTAAATGTAACACCAGCGTGCTAACGATTCTTCCACTTCGCCAACTCAGAGAAAAAAATAAATAATCATTTCTATTAAAGGCTCAAGGCCTGAAGTTTTGGGGTACGAGGCTAGTCGATTAGATTGACTCCAGTTTGTAACCGGTACTTAATTTATCGACGCCGAAAGGTGGAAAGGCCAAGTCGACCTCGGCGGAATTTGAACTCTAAATGTAACGTCACCGGGTACTATGTCAGGCGTCCCAACGATTCTTCCAGCTCGCCGCTTTAGAAAATGAAATAAATAATGAAGATAGCAATGGTAGTGTTGATGATGATGATGATGATGATGATGGTGACGATGCTGTCGGTAGTTATTTTCGTTGTACTGTTGATGGTGATCAATTTGTGGTAGCACTGTGATACCGTCTGAGTACAAGCGTGCCAGATGGTCGAGGTTTTTGTACAATTAAATCAGAAAGAAAGAGCATGTAAATGATAGCAGACTGAAATAGTATGCACGCGTGTATATATGTGTATATGTGTGCGTTTGTGCGTTAGTGCGCTTGTACGTGCGTGTGTATTCGTGTACGCGTGTGGGATACAGTTTACATGTTTGGTGAGGAGACATGTGTTGATGGATTTGGTCTGTAGACGCGTTGCCGCAAACAGGAAGGTTGGTGAATGGGCGTGTAATTCAGAAGATGATAGATTATAGTAACTTTTATGTTAACTTGAGACACTCACTGGACTATCTTAGTGGATGTATGTGTGTGTTCACTGCGGCAGGAGCGTTTGTCGTAGTCCTAGAGATGCGGCTGCATCATGATATTTCTGGAGTAAGAGGATATAAGAAAAGTTAGCAGATATACTTAGAGAGGTTCGGCTCGTTATACTGAACAGAGTTAGTTAAAAAAGAAAGCACCGTAGGGCAGACATTTTTGATAGCGTGAAAGCTGATGGTGTAGACAACTTTGATGAAAATATTTAATGACTGACAGTGTTATGGGTGTTGCAGGGGTTACGACGAGTGAAAGTGATAAACAAGAAGCGTCAGTGAGATTAAGTAGGGAAACATTGAACAACAATAACAACGATGGCGAAAAATAAAAAGACAAATCGTATTACCAACGCTAAGTGTACATCAACGACCCCTAACTACAACAGCAGGGGAAATATAGAGAAGATATATAAAATCACTGACACAACATTAAATTAAATAAGCACTTCTGTGTATATTTACGGCTTGTTGTGGAGAACTTCGCTAGGATCTGTCTGTCTGTCAGTCTATCTATCTATCTATCTATCTATCTATCTATCTATCTATCTATCTATCTATCTATCTATCTATCTATCTATCTATCTATCTGTCTGTTTATCTTTCTTTCTTTCCTTCTTTCTTCTATCTATCAATCTATCTAGCTATCTATCTATATATCTATCTATCTATTTATCAACCTGTCGTTCTTTTTTTATCTATCTATCTATCTATCTATCTATCTATCTATCTATCTATCTATCTATCTATCTATCTATCTATCTATCTATCTATATGTCTGTCTGTCTCTCTGTCTAGCAGTCTGTCTGTCTATCTATCTATCTATCTGTCTGTCTGTCTCTCTGTCTAGCAGTCTGTCTGTCTATCTATCTATCTATCTATCTACCCATCTCTCTCTCTCTCTATCTATTTTCTTTCTTTCTTTCTGTCTGTCGGTCTGTCTATCTATCTATCTATCTATCTATCTATCTATCTATCTATCTATCTATCTATCTATCTATCTATCTATCTATCTATCTATCTATCTATCTATCTATCTATTATCTATCTCTATTTTTCTTCTTTCTTTGTAACTTTCTTTCTCTCTCTATCTATCTATGTATCTGCCTGTCTGTCTATCTATTCATTTACCTGACTGTCTGTCTATGTATGTCTCTATCAACGTATGAAGTGTGTTTGTGTTTGTGTGTCTGTGTGCGTGTGTGTGCGTGCGTGGGTCTGTACGTGTGTGCGTGTGTATGTGTGTGCGCGCGTGCATATCTGTGTGTTTGCCTGCGTGTGTGCGTGTGCGTACGTGTGTGTGTATATAAAAGGGAATCGTTAGCAACCTGGTCAAACTGTTTATCGCATTTTGTCCGTCTTCACATTGTGAGCTCAAAATCCGTCGAAGTCGACTTTGCATTTCACTCTTTTGGGGTCGTTAGATAATTACTCTCCACGCAACCGATGTTCTCCAAGGGCCATTACAGCTGGCAACCAGTAACGTGACAGCTCGATTCTACAGCTGAATGAAATGGACTAACATGAAATAAAGTGTCTTGCTCAAGAACACAGCACATAAACTGGTCGGGGAATCGCATTCACTACCTCATACATTGTGAGTCCGACGCTCTAACGGTTTGAGTCTAACCACTCAACCATACGCCTAAACACACACACACACACACACACACACACACACACATCACACACATCTATTACCCTTATCACTAGCCAGCGTGTAGTCATCATCTTTATGGTATTTATTTTTTTGGGTAAGATTTCCAAGCTAATTAGTCTTGCCTCTGTGGTGTCAGAGATTATTTAAGCTACATTTGTGATTGCAGTAAGCGTTCAGCTTATTATACTTAATTGTAACGTAAGCTTCGCATTTGGCTATATAACTTAATACTTTCAAATTTTGGCACCAGACAGGCAGGGAGGCAATTTTCTGGGTTGGGGTAAGTCGATTACGACGACATTGCTGCTCAGCTGGTACTTATGCTGAGATCCTAAACAAATGAAAAGCAAAGTCGACTTCGGTGTCATTTGAAGTCAGAAGGTAAAACCGAAAGGAAATCCACTTAGCATTTTGTCCTATGTATTAACCCATATATAGCCCTGGTTGCATTTTCGCAACGCAAAACCTGCTCCTACTTGTTTGAACATGAACTCGCCGGGAAGCATCTGACTGAGCATAGGAAATGTTCAGTAGGTAGTCGACACCCCTAGCTAACAGCTGCATACCGTCCTTCTCTTCCAGTTTGTGAAAGCTTACAATAACGTTTAATCTGAATAGTGAAATTTTTTTGTGGGCATATATAAGTTAACAACGTTGTCTCAGGAACATTCTTTATGATTACATAAATAAATGAAATGCGTACTTTATATTTGTGAACTATGTGTGTGTCTGTATGTGTGTGTGTTTTGCATTAATTTACATAGCACTAATATTACGATTCTGGAAGAATTCGCATTGCTTACGTTATGGTATTGTATACAACGTAAATGTTATTAAAGAAGCCGAATGCTTCACATATAATTTTATTGATATGTATTATGTCAGTGTGAGTATTTTAATTTTATAATCTCACGGATTATTCTTCCCTTTTGCCTAAAAACCAACACTCCTGTAATGAGTATATTTCTGTAAAATTTTGTACCATTTTCTTTTATTGGTTTCTATGTTTACATTACCTATATATATTTATTCACCTCTGTAACACTTCCTGATGCTCTCTCTCCCTCACTCTCTCCCCTCCCCCTCTCTCTCTATATATATGTATATATACACACTCTCTTACTCTTTTACTTGTCTCAGTCATTTGACTGCAGCCATGCAGCAACACCGCCTTTAGTCGAGCAACACAATCCCAAGACTTATTATTTGTAAGCTTAGTACTTATTCTATCAGTCTCTTTCCCCGAATCGCTCAGTTACGGAGACATAAGCGCACCAGCATCCGTTGTCTAGCGATGTTGGGGAGGCAAACACACACACATCCACATACACACACACGCACATATATATTTATATATATACGACAGGCTTCTTTCAGTTTCCGTCTACCGAATCCCCTCACAAGGCCTTGGTCAGCCTCAGACTATAGTAGAAGATACTTGCGCGAGATGCTACGGAGTGGGACTGAACCTGGAACAACGATGAGATTTGTAAGCAAGCTGCTTACCACAGAACCACTACTGCGCCTATATACGAAGGGCGTTCAATAAGTAATGCCCCTGACCCACTTCCCATAGCAGTAGAGCAACGACACTTGGCACATTTATTAGTCTTTTCCTACATAGGAACTATCCAGAGTTATGCATTTCTCCCATCGTTTGATACAGCTCTGGAGACCGTTTTTGTAGAAGACCCCAGCTTGGTCCTCCAACCACGACGTGACTTCAGAAATCAAGGCTGCATCATCTGCGAAACGCTTTCCTTTCAAAAACAACTTCATGGCTGGGAAGAGGTGAAAATCAGAGGGTGCAAGGGGAGGAGTTCATAGCTGCACGCCTGTGGTTCTGATCTGGCGACACGCGAGTTGTGGACCGAAGCGTTGTCCTGCAGGAGGAGGATGCCTTTGCTGATCTTGCCCCGCCTCTTGATTTTGATAGCTTCTCTTAATTTCCTCAAAAGTGAAGCATAATAGGCTCCTGTAATTGTGGTACCCTTTGTCAGGAAATCTGTCATCACTACTCCGTCCTGGTCCCAGAAGACTGTGAGCATAACCTTGTCAGCGGAGGGCTGCACCCTTGCCTTCTTTGGAGGAGGTGAGTCACGGTGCTTTCACTGCATTGACTGGGCTTTGGTCTATGGATCATAGTGATGGACCCAGGTTTTATCCTGTGTGATCAGTCTTTTGAAAAATTTTGACTCATCTTCTTGGCACATCTCCAAATTCATCCTCGAGCACTCAACGCGTTCTTGCTTCTGGAAAGGTGTGAGCAACCTGGAAATCCATCTGGCAGACACCTTTTGCATATGCAAATGGTCATGAATGATAGTTTCCACAGACCCGGTACTAATCTTGACCTTATGGGCTATTTGGCGAATAGTGATGCGTTGACCTTCCAAAATGGCAGCCTCAACTTGACCGACAGACGTCTCATCAACGGCAGAAGGGGGCGACCAGATCTGGGAGCTGTTTCCACAGAGTTCCGACTATGTTTGAATTCACAATGGCAGCATTTTACAAGGTCATATGATGGGGCATCATCACCATAAGTTACTTTCATTTCATCAAAAGTCTCCCGTGGTGTGCGTCCTTTCAAATACAAAAACCCGATCACTGCTCGACACTCAACAGGCTCCATTTCACACTTGACTCAGTTCAAACACCTGTAAATCAGAAACCACAATTAGTTCAGAACTGTAATTCGCCACTTAATCTATAGAGGTATAAATAAGT
>NC_043006.1:46496810-46506810 GCF_006345805.1 Octopus sinensis
CTCAAAAAGTTGTAAACGGTATTTGATGAAACTTGTAAGAGTAGATTTGTTTGGCGGAAACTGCAAGAAGCCCGTCCTGTATATATATATGTGTGTGTGTGTGTGTGTGTGTGTTTGTGCGTGTCTTTTTGTCTGTGTTTGCCCCCCAATCACTTGACATAAACACACCAATATCGGTTGTCATGGGCCCTGTTCAATGGCATATGTGTTCCCCAGCCGGATGGGACGTCAATCCATCGCAGCGTTACTTATTTTTGCAAGCTGAGTGAACTGGAGCAATTTGAAATGAAGTGTTTTGCTCAAAAACACAACGCGTCACCCGGTCTAGAAATCGAAACCACCCCTTTCTTATTACCTGGCTGTAAAACTCAGTCTTCACACATCGCCATGCTGTGATGTGCTGTATGAAGAACAATGTGATAGTTTTGACATAGCACATTCAGTTTTCTCTTTATTCTTTTCAGTCTTTGGACTGCAGCCATGCAGGCGCACCTCTTAGAAGGGCTTTAGTAGAAGACATTAACGCCAGCACATATATTTAACTATGGCGTTTAAGATATCGATCTCTTTTGAGTAACTGCTAAACAACAAGGTTTTATACAAACTTACGTAGTTATCAAAGTCTGTGGGGGGATAAACAAGCACAAAGAGGCACATGCACATACATATAACCATTTATATACACGATAATCTTCCGTACAGTTTCCGTCTATCAACTTCACTAATAAGATATTGGTCGTCTCGGGACCTATCATAAGGCTGTTTGCCGTTTCCTGTTTAGTTTAGTTTTATTTCAGACACATTTATTTTTGTGTAGAGCTCTTCGTATTGTCTTTGCGTTACAGACGGCTGGCTCACTGCTGAGATTATTTGGGGTTCTATTTTTACCTGACATATGCTTTAATAATTATAATAAATAAATCATATTTATCTGATAAACGTATGTACTGAAGTGTCTCTTTCTGCGACTGAGATGTCTTTTTTTTTTTTTTGCTTGTGACGTTAAATGGTGCTGAGATAATAACAGACAGGTAAAACGGGAAGAGTAATAAAATGTTTGCGGTGAACTACTTGCGATAGCTGAAGGTGATGATGGGGCACGTGTTGTTTTAGTTCGCTTGATGAGGTGTGTATTGAGGTTGTTTAACATGTAAAGGGAATTTAGTTATGATGTTAATGCATTGCCTTATTTTGTTAACTGTATTCTTTGATAAGGAGAGGCTTTTGAATGGTGTATCAAAAATGATGATGTTAGGGGGCACGATAAAAGTTTGTAATCCGGTGGGACAACATGGTGAAGTTAGGTAGTAATAAACATAATAATAATGATACTTTCTACTATAAGTGCAATGTCTGAAATTTTGCGGGAAAGCGGTAGTCCATTACATCGCCCCAAATACTCGAGATGAACATGTTTAATCGACTTTGAAAGAGAAAAGAAAAACGAATATGACCTTGGAGGAATTTGAACACTGAACGGGAAGGTGGTCAAGATACCGATTCTGCCAGCTTAGCACCACTACCAACACCGATAATAATAATAATAATAATAATAGTAATAGTAATAGTAATAATAATAATGATAATAATAATAATAATAATAATAATAATAATAATAACCTTTTCTATTATCGGCAGAAGGCAAATAATGGAGGGGTAAGTCGATTAGATATCCCGGAATGTGCAACTGGTATTTATTTTGTCCACCCCCGAAAGGATTAAAGGCAAAGACGACCTCGGGGGCAGAATGCTTTCGAATTCAGGCACAAGGACAGCGTTTTTGGGGGAGGGGTTAAGTCAATTACATCGACACCAGTAGACAACTGGCAATTATTTTATCGACATCGCCAGAACAAAGGGTAAAATGAATGAAAATAATGACAACGATGATGATATGTATGTATACACTTTTACTTGTTTCAGTCATTTGACTGCGGCCATGCTGGAGCACTGCCTTTAGTCGAGTAAATCGACCCCTTTGTAAGCCTAGTACTTGTTCTATCGGTCTCTTTTGCCGAACCGCTAAGTTACAGGGACGTAAATACACCAACATCGTTTAAACGATATTGGTGGGACAAACACAGACACACGAACATATACACACACACACACACACATATATATATATAATATATATATATATATATATATATATATATACATACGTATATACGACGGGCTTCTTTCAGTTTCCCTCTACCAAATCCACTTACAAGGTTTTGGTCGCTCCGAGGCTATAGTAGAAGACATTAGCCCAAGCTGCCACACAGTGGGACTGAACCCAGAACCATGTGGTTAGTAAGCAAGCTACTTACCACACAGTCGCTCCACATACATACATACATGTATATTTATGGATATATATATAAATATAGATATACATACATACATACACACACACACAATATATATATGAATACATACGTTGTATATTTACATATACATTATATACATATATATGCATGTGTGCATATATATAAATATGTATATATATATATATATATATATATATATATATATATATATATATACATACATATATATATATATATATATATATATATATATATATATATATTATATATATATAATATTATATATATATATATATATATATATGTATATATATATATATATATATACAAATGTAGTTGATATTGATTGACATTTTGAAAACATTTGTTACTAGTGAGGTATCGTCTCTTATTACTTTACAAACACATTTTGTGATATGATTAAATTGAATCGAAGATCTGTTTTCATGTATGCTATCACACAGCTTGTATCGTGAAAATGCGAATCTACTGTGATCTGATCACAGTTTGGAATACTATATACATTCACTGTTTTTGGTAGTAAGATTTTTTTGCTGGATTATTGCTTTGTGAATGTCGTGTTTGGTGATAAAATCTCTAAGATCCACGAGACATTTTTTTTCAATACGGTTAATGTACTGTTTTAGAATCTATGCAATATTTCTGATATATGGTGTACGAAGCGTGTGTTTACATATATTCTGTGTGTTTCAGTGATGTTGGGAAGGGAAGATAACCAGTGTTCTCCGTGGTTTTCTTGTTGATATTTCCATCTTTGCTGTTGTAATTATTATTATTTTTTTCTGTAAAATCGTGTATTTCATAAGAGTATAAGTAAATCATGTTTTGATTTATTTATTTTTTTAACAACATTTGTTTTAACTATTTTGTTGACTTTGAAAGAAACTAACATTTATAGACATTTATGCATATGCGTAACGCTCTTCGTGAAGGTTTTTTTTTTTTTTTTGCTTTTGTCGTTCTCACATTTCTTAGGTAAAAATATCATTCTCGTAAAAATAAACAGTCCAAACAGTTTAAATAAAAACATAACATCCTTCTGCTGACATTCAGAAATATTTTCGTATCTGCAGTTTACTATTCTGTCTTTTATCCTGTATATTACCTCTATTTTTATGACAGTAGATTAGTATTCTAGAAAGATCTTGATATTTTTTCTTCCAAGTAAAATGATTGTATGGAGAAATTTCTGTAAGAATTGTAACAATCGCGTTGCTTGTGGTATTGGCTCTTGGTTCGCTTTGTGGTTTAGAACGACCGTGCGAAGGAAGGGTGACTAGACTGGCTCCTTTAATACATCGCACGGTCGATTACAATAAATGCGAAAAGGATAAATGTGTATGAGTGCCAGAATGAAAAGAGATACACAACCAGTAGAATGTTAAGAGAAGATTTTATTTATGTGTTAACATGTGTGTCTGTGTGTGCGTCATATATGCATAATAATAGGCAGGCCGTCAAGTATTCAAAGTGTGTGTGCAAACATGGATGTATGCATGTGCTATAAGTACACAGCAATGAAGAGTTTATAATATGACGTTAGAAGAATGTTCAGACACAAGGATGAATAAATAACAGTTCGTAGTCAAGATACACGATAGCTGAAGTTGTGGTGAAGAAGAAGAGCCGGTTGAGGCACATGTCATGCGTGAAGCTGTGGCTACTATGCTCCTGCTGGTCACTTGATACAGGAAGTTCTCGCAGGTTTATTTACTGTTAATTATGGTGAAGTGATTCACGAACAGTGTTGCAATGATTCCTGAGCGAATGTTGCTGGTTGCTGTGTACGTAAAGAGAAGTTGTTGACGACGTTAAGATGAAGGCGACGGAGATGGAGATTGCAGTATGCTGTTGGACGATGGTTGAGCCTCCAACGTAGCTCTTGGTGTTGTCGCTGGAACTGGCTGTGTGCTCTGTGGTCAGTAGCTAGGTGTCAGAAGGTCTAGAACCGAAAGACGAAATACGGTGTTGAAGCTAGTATTTTATAGCAAATTATCGGCTCACCGGAAGATTGGAAGAGACTTCTCACGTGACCTTATCAGAAGACTGCGATTGGTTGGGTTGCATATTGGCGCGTAATAGAGCAAGAGACAAAATGCACCAATGCCAACCAATCGGAGTAGTGGATACAACAGGGTGCAAAAGAGCTACCGAAGGTTAGCTGTTATCAACTGCGTCTGTATTCATGTATATATAAGAGAGTGAGAGAGAGAGGGAGAGAGAGAGAGAGAGAGTCCACTACAGTGGTTTTATGATGTAATTCAATGTTGATGATGATGATGATGATACGACAACATATGTAACTGACAAAGATGATGATGACGTATGTAGTTGATGATGATGATGATAATGATGAGAAGGATGAGGATGATGATGATGCTGCTGCTGATAATGATGATGATAATGATGACAACGACGACGACGACGACGAGGACGACAATGATGATGGTGATGATGATAATGATGGTGGTGGTGCTGCTGCTGCTGATGATGATACGACGACGTTACGTAATTGATGATGATGATGATGATAATGACGTATATAATTGATGATGATGATCACAACGACAACGACGATGATGATGATGGTGAAGATAATGATGATAATGATGATGATGATGGTGCTTAGGCTGGTGATGATGGTGATGATGATGATGATGATGATGATGATGATGGTGATGATGGTGATGATGATGTTGACGTCAGTGCAAATGGTGGTTGTGTTCGGAGACGTATTTCAATTTATGTTTGCATATGCGATTGATGTTCTTCGTTTATGATAACACTCGAGTGATATTTGCGATGGTAACGAAAGGAGTGGTGGTGGTGGTGGTGGTGATGGTGGTGGTGGTGATGGTGGTGCAGGGAATACTTGTATATCTAATTACTTTTACGTTCACTTTAATTACGCATGCTGTTTCGCTTGTAATGTTGTTTGCTGGATGCCATGACAGTGGTGATCGTGCTGATGCCTGATGTGGAAATTGCATTTCTTGTGACAGATTTAACCGCTATTATTGTATTATTATCAATAGCATTAGTATCACAAGAACTAATAATACATCAATTCTTACTGGTATCAACATCATCACAACTACTACTACTACTACTACTGCTACTACTACTACAACTACTACTACTACTGCTGCTACTTCTACTACTACTACTACTACTACTACTACTACTACTACTACTGCTGCTGCTGATGTTGCTTCTACTACTACTACTACTACTACTACTACTACTACTGCTGCTGCTGCTGCTGCTGCGCTTCTGCTGCTGCTCTGTTTTTGCTGTTAGTATTATCGTTATTATTCATATACACTCAACAGATTAGACTGTTGGAAAAGAAAAGAATCCTAACATTGGGCTACAGCAAGTTGCCTTAGATGCCAAGAACCCACCTATTAGGTTACTGCAAGTTACCTTAGATGCCAAGACCCCTCCTAAGTATCCTAGCTCTCCCTAGTAACACTGTTTCCTGCAGCTGTACTAAGCTATTTCTTTTTATCCATCTGTTCAGATCTTTAGAGATAGTTCCCAATGCACCTATAACTACTGGGATAAGTTTTACCCACACTTTCCATAGTCTCTGTAATTCAATGTCTAGGTCCTGGTACTTTGCTATTTTTCCTATACTTCGCATACTAATTTTTTCATCATTTGAAACTGTAAAGTAAATTATCTGGCGCTTTCTATTTTCTTATTTCCTACTACAAAATCAGTCTGTATGTTAAAGTCTCACAAAATCTTGTACTTCTTCCTTTCTAGTACTTTACTAGGTTCATGTTCATACCATCATTAATCAGTATGCTCAAATCCTTGCTTTCTACAAAGTTCCCAGTGGATTGCTCTGCCTATATTATTATTATTATTATTATTATTATTATTATTATTATTATTATGATTATTATTATTGTTGTTCTTGTTATTATTGTTGTTATTATTATTATTATTGTTGTTGTTCTTGTTATTATTGTTATTATTATTATTGTTGTTGTTCTTGTTATTATTGTTATTATTTTATTATTATTATTATTATTATTATTATTGTTGTTGTTATTATTATTGTTATTATTATAATTATTATTATTATTGTTATCATCATCATCATCATCATCATTATTATTAGTATTAGTAGTAGTATTATTAGTTGTGGTAGTAATGAATAGTAATGGTTGAAGATGGTTGTGAGTATGATAATTGACGTTTCGTTCTTGGGAAGTATATGTATAGGCGATGGTGTTGATGGTTCGTTGCTAATAATGATGGTGATGTTGACATTAATTTGAACTTAATTGTAGTAGACGTAACTATATGAAGGCTAGTCTTTTGAGTATTGAATCTTAAATGAATTTCTCTTAATGATCAAAATATTATTACATTTCTATAACAATTGATAAAAAAATATATATACCAATAGCTTAGTTTGAACTTCAACAGAAACGAAAAACAGTAATTTTTAAAGTTGAACAAATACATATATGTAAAATATTTTTTAAGTAAATGATTGCAGACTTAATGAAAAGTGATGTGATTTTCTTGTGTATATATATGAAAATTGAAAACCGGTATATTGGCGGAAACGTTAGCGTGACAAGCTCTACGCATTTTAAATATGTAGATCATCTCTTTACATTCAGAATAAAAATTATGCATTTACACATCGTTTACACATAACGGAGATAATACAACTGACAGTAAGTGCTGTGTTGGTGATATTTTCGATTTAATCGGGAAGATTCTATCTCATTTGGCACAAAATATAATGTAGTTTAAGCATTTGTTTTAGGGTGTTACTGTTTGGAAAATATGGTAAAGCGCTGTGGTATGTAGTAAACTGTATACACAGTTCATTGGACGTTCAGTATAGTAATTCTTAAAATTAAGGCGACAAGGCGAGCCTTTCATCCTTTAGGAGGTAGATAAATTAAGTACCAGTGGCGTACTGGTGTCGATCTAATCGACTGACCCCCACCCCAAAATTTCGAGCCTTGTGTCGAGAGGAGAAAAGAATCTTAAATGCGGTGAGCTAGCGGAGACATTAGCACGCCGAGCGAAATGCTTAGCGGTATTTCGTCTGACGGTACGTTCTGAGTTCAAATTCCACCGAGGTCAACTTTGCCTTTTATCCTTCGTGGTCGATAAGTTAAATACCAGTTGTGTACTGGAGTCGATCTAAAAGACTGGTCCCTCCCCACAAATTTCGGGCCTTGTGCCGAGAGTAGAAATGTAATTCCTAAAACCCCATCCAGCTGGAAATTCATATAAATTTTACTTGAATCATTTCGGTAATAAATACCAGTCATGTACGTTTACCTTATACAGAATTTGTGTACGAGCTAATTTAGAGGCGTTGATCAGTTCAGATAAGATTGTGACGTCTTTAAAACGAAAAAACATAAGGACTTACGTAGTCATCAACAATTCGCGGTTCATATTTAGAACGGAACGTGTATTACTGGTTTGCACATTGTGTGTAACCCTGGCAATTAAACAAAAACAACGACGACATCAGAAACAACATCAACACCAACAACAATAATAACTACGTTATTTGATTCTGCCAAGCTACCATAATGAAGATCGAGACGTATTTTACAAACGGAAACAGCAATAGTTCTCTAGATTCATTATGGTTTAACTTTCCATTACGATACAGGCTTGAAGTTCCTCTATATGCCTTAAGTTCGTAATGGAAAGCCATTTAAGTATATTCTCGATAAGTGTTACTGAAATCAATTGTGGTGGTATGTCAGGAGTTTAACGCTTTATAAATGTTATATTATATGAGTGTTACAGCTTTAAAGGCAATTAATGCTAACAAGCAACCTTAGTCGGATCATACTATATTTCATCATCAACAGAAACTCAGTGAATTACTAGTTTGTGTTATACCTCATATTATCGTTAGGAATCTAGACTCTTCGAGCAAATGTTAACTCGTACACGAATTCTGTATAAGGTAAACGTACATGACTGGTATTTATTACCGAAATAATTTAAGTAAATTTTACATGAATATCCAGCTGGATGGAGTTTTAAGAATTACATTTCTACTCTCGGCACAAGGCCCGAAATTTTGGGGGAGGGTTTCAGTCGATTAGATCGACTCCAGCACACAACTGGTATTTAATTTATCGATCCCAAAGGATGAAAGGCAAAGTCGACCTCGGCGGAATTTGAACTCAGAATGTAAAGACAGACGAAATACCTATTTCTTTACTACTCACAAAGGGTTAAACGCAGAGGGAACAGACAAGGACAGACAAACTGATTAAGTCGATTATATCGACCCCATTGCGTCAAATTATTTATTTACCAATAATAAATCTCTGAACGAAGTATAAACAGTAACTGCACGACATCGTGAAGTACATTTTCCACTTAAATGTGGCTAACCCTTAAGGGTGGATGCTACTGTAGCTTGTAGGTCCAGGAGAACACCTCCTCCAGCTGGCTATTGACACACTTTCTGTGCCCTATCAGTATTTGCAAAGGGAAGCCATCCTTCCCATCTTCAACCTGTATGATATACACGCACTCGAGTTTCTGGGTATTGACCCGTCATCAGCGTGTGACAATCACCGGTTGTCAATGAAAAATAATTCCTTTTGCAAATATCTATCCATTTTATAGTGACAAAAGTCACTGATATCGAAAAAGTGTAAACAAGCAATAATAAATCTATGAGCGAGGTATACACAGTAGCTTCACGATATCGCGAAGTATATTTTCCACTTAAATGTGGCTAACCCTGGATCGTTTCTGGGTCAATACCTAGAAAATCGAGTCCGTGTTTATCATACAGGTTGCAGATGGGAAGGATGGATTCCCTTTCCAAATACTGATAGGACGCAGAAATTGTGTCAATAGCCAGCTGGAGGAGATGTCCTCCTGAGGCTACAAGCTACAGTAGCATCGACTCTTAAGGGTTAGCCACATTCAAGTAGCAATTATACTTCACGATTTAAAGAGAAAAGTGAAAGGAGACACAACGCTGCTTTCATCCAGCAAACTTTATGAATCGTGAGTGAAAACTGATTTGAGTAGATAATCAGGATTATTCTAATTCGGTGTGTGTCGCTTGGCAGCAAGAATTAGAAGAGAGCATTTGTTTTTGATGTGTCAGAGTAATAATAAAGATTTCTGCTTGTTGACTGGTAGTGGTACGCGTATCATTTTATGTGCGTGAATCCCTCCATTTTAAAAATCCTTTCTTGTTCCTCTATTCTGTTTCTATTGATTCGTGTTTATTGCTGTCTATTTGTATTTTCATTTATTGGTATTTATTGCTCTTGTTAACGATATGAACATCACTATCATCGTAATAACAATAATAATGATGATGATGATAATAACAGTAATAATCCTGTTGTTATTATTATCGTTAATAATATTATCAGAATTATTATCGTCATCATCATTATCCGTATACAAGTGCTATTACATGCCAACTTAATTAGCAGTGATGTTATACAGGCGTTTGATGACAACAAGTCTCCAAAAATTTCAAGAACCTCTCTTAGCATTATTCTTGAATACATGATAGCATTTTTTAATTTCAACATCTTTCAACCTTTTAGATATCAGTTTGTATATTGTGTCACGTGAACCAGTTACCATAGAAACAATTGTCATCATTGTTTCCTACAGCTTCTTAT
>NC_043006.1:46511810-46526810 GCF_006345805.1 Octopus sinensis
ATGAGTGAACGATCCATTGTATTTATAAACTTGAGCATGGGACTTTTACCTATTTATTTATCTATGAAGAATGAAAAGAATGTTCTAGGATCTTTACCTTTTGCCCGACAGATTTAAAAAAAATAATTTTTTGTAACTAAACACTTTTAAACTTCGGACACTGGTAGAATGTGTCATATAAAACATCTTTTACTCTTAGCATTTTTGAGAAAAAACTTATATTTACGAAGTTATTTCACGTTAAAGTTGTCCTATTTCGGTAATTTCAACCAATCAATGACATACATCCAGCTGAATAAAATTACTGCCGTTGTTTGTCAACAACTATCGGCGGTGTATTTTTCGTTTCTCACTGTTACTTATGACATCGTTTGTGTGTTTGCACTGGTTTTAGCTTTAAGGTTTTAGGGTTAGGGTTGTGGGGTTAGGGTTAGGGTTTTAGGTTTAGGGTGTTAGGGTTAGAGTTAAGGTTTTAGGGTTAGAGTTAGGGTTAGGATTAGCGTTGTCATAAATAACAGTGACAAGCAAAATATACACCGCCGGAAGTTCTTGTTGACAAACAACAGCAGTAATTTTATTCAGCTGAATACACGTCATTGATTGGTTGAAATTATCGAAATAGGACAACTTCAACGTGAAATAACTTCCTAAATATAAGCTTTTCTCAAAAACGCTAAGAGTAAAAGATTTTGTATGACACATTCTACCAGTGTCCGAAGTTTGAAAGTATTCAGCTACAAAACATTATTTTTAAAATCTGTCGGTCAAAAGGTAAAGATCCAAGTCCTATCCTGGGATGGTTTGAACTCAGAATGTAAAGGGACGTAACTAAAGATCAGTGTGGGGTATGACTGAACAGACTCTGCCAACCAAGGTTTTTAGGTCCTTTTTAATAACAATGCTGTAGATTACACACAATTTGTATTATATGATCGCATGTTGTTATATAATCTAGTGCTAAATTCCAATGATGGTGTTACACAGTTAGCATACTGCTGTTAAATGAGAAGCTGAAGAGTAATTGAAAGAAGAAATACTTTTAAAATAAATGACGTTTGGTTCTCGAAATTTTAATTTACTTTACATTATGCATTGCAGTGTAATGGTAAGAACACATGTGAAATATTGAAATCGAATAGGAACTTAACAATTAAATAAGTAAAAACGAACAACATATAAAAGTAGGAACACGGAAATAAATGTAACTACGACAAACAAAATCGGAAAAGAGAATGAAATGAAAGCGTAAGAAGAGAACCGACTGAGCTAAATAGATAGGAACAAATAATAATAATAATAGAAAAAAAAACAATAATATAATTAACTGAAAATAATGTTCAGAAAAAAATATTCTTAGAAAAGCAGGAGTTGGGAACTGAAGATTAAGGAGACGGTCAAAACGGCTCCAATTCTGACGTGAATGATAGCAACAACGCGTGATTAGAGTTTTTTAACAAGAGGCAGATATCAAAATATCAGACATTTCTGGCGTGCCTCATTATTTAACGAAATGCAAAAGTCAATCAGTATTCTGTGTAACTTTATCGCTATTACTTCTAAATTATTTTGGCTTTCATGTGGTTGTTGAGATGTTTTAAAATCGAAATCAATTCTATTTTAGTCCGTTTTTCTTCAAGGATTTTTTGTTTTTTTTTGCTATTATTTCTTCAAACGTCCAAAGCAATTATCATAATTTATGTTGCTGCATGGATTATATGCATTTTATTACTTATATAGAATGATACAGTTATACATGACACTCACACGCATAGTTTTATTATAAACTAGCAGTATCGCCCGGCGTTGCTCGGGTTTGTAAGGGAAATAACTATATAAGCATTTTTAGGGAGTTACTTCCTTTATAGATGCCAATTCGGGCTTTCTTAGCCATTTCTGTTTTGGTGTCTTCAAGCCATGAAGTCGTTGTTCTAAAAGAACGCTGGTCTCCTTGACAACGCATTACGACGTTGATTTCCTTAAACTCCCTTCCCCACATCTTCACGAGGGAGGGAAGAAGGGGAAGAAGCAACACAGGTGCAGGTGTTTGAGCGTGGACGCCAACTCCGCCGCCATCGACACACGAAAAATTATGCATTAAAATGGAATAAAAAATGATGTTAAATTATTTTTAAAATCGTAGACTCATCGTAGACACGCGCTAATAGCCAGACGGGCTCGATATTAATCACGACTATAAGATACCCGAATTTGGTTAAACTGCACCGCAAAATGTGGGAGGAGTTAGGAATCTAAATCGTAGGAGACAGACACTCACACAACTACAGTTTTATATATATGGATGTGGCTGTGTGGTAAGTAGCTTGCTTACCAACTACATAGTTTCTGGTTCATTCCCACTGCGTGGCACCTTGTGGTAAGTGTCTTCTACTATAGCCTCGGGCCGACCAATGGCTTTGAGTGGATTTGGTAGACGGAAACTGAAAGAATCCCGTCATATATTATGTATATATGTATATATGTATATATATATATATATATATATATATATACATATATATATACATATTATATATAGATATATATATATATATATATATATATATATATATATATATCTGTGTGTGTGTGTGTTGTAAATGTTTGTGTGTCTGTATTTGTCCCCCCAACATCGCTGACAACCGATAGTGGTGTGTTTACGTCCCCGTAACTTAGCGGTTCGGCAAAAGAGACCGAAAGAATAAGTACTGGGCTTCCAAAGAATAAGTCCTGGGGTCGATTTGCTCGACTAAAGGCGGTGATCCAGCATGGCCGCATTCAAATGACTGAAACAAGTAAAAGAGTAAAGGGTAAAAAGGGGATTCAAGGAAAAATCTAAGCGTTGTTGACGTTACGAGTGTAAACTCTTCTTCAGAAAACTTAAATAATAAGAGGGAAGAAGCATGTCTTGCCTCTAGATATATCTAAGCACAAAAACACTAAGAAACGCACATAGGCGCATACACACTGATACACATACAAACACACGCTTATTACTCTAGGGCAGTTTGTAACAAAAATATATATCTGTGTATTACATGATTACAAATGAAAATTGTTTTTCTTTATAAATGTTTTTCTCACCAAAGTCTTATAACTCATAATAAATAATAATATTATAAATATTCTGTTATCATTCTTTAGAATGATAGAATAAATATTCTTAGGATGATAGAATAAGTATAGGTACAACGCTTGCAATTTTGTGGGGAGCTGGCTAGCTGATTTGATCGACTCTAGTCCTCAGCTAGTATTTATTTCATTGTTATCGAAAGAATGGAAAGCAAAGTACACCACGGTGAAATTTCAACCGAGAACGTAAAGACGGATGATATACATCTGAGTGTCTTGTCCGGCGTGCGAACGATTCTGCCAGCTCACCCCCTTAATGATAAAATGAATGGTTCAAAACTGTTCGACGTTACAACTAGATGAATACTTAAGTATACTATATTCATTTCTACTCTAGGCTCAGGGACCGAATTTTTGGGGAGGAGGCAAGTCGATTACATCGACTCCAGTACGCGAATGGTACTTAATTTATCGACCTCGAAAGGATGAAAGGCAAAGTTAACCTTGGCTGAATTTGAACTCAAAACGTATAGACAGAAGAAATACTGCTAAGCTCGCCACCTTGCATAAGGACATTTTATTGTTTCCTAGATATGTACGGCCATAAGAAAGTATAGAGGAATAAACAATGCTAAATATAATGTATATGTATATATATATATATATTATATATATATATATATAATCATATATATATATATATATATATATATATATATTATATATATATATATATGCATTGTTATTGGTGTACTCGTGTATGCTTATATAAATATAGGTACATACAGCCATATATATATATATCATATATATATATATATTATATATATATATATATATATATATATATATATATATATATATATATATATATATAGATAGATAGATAGATAGGGTTATGCATATATAAATATAGGTACATATATATATAACATATATATAGGGATATGCATATATAAATATAGGTATATAGATATATATATATTATATATATATATATATATATATATGAATATGATTAAATAAATATATATTACTAATAACCTAGTATAGAAAGTATTTGTAAGTTTTTAATTTTTCATGATAATTTATAGTATTGTGTTCTAGTGCACTCTTCGCAATATATGAAATATTACATATTCTATGGATGTACTGGTACCCGGCATATATTAATTTTATTGTATCGCATTATCTTTGTTTACATAGTCTTCGAAATTTCTAACCGTAGACGATATACAATCCCCTAGTGTGTTTAGTGCAGGTTTTGATACTAGAAAGAGCATTTTCGATAGGCACATTATTGATATGGTCTATATAAGGATCTTACTGAAGATAGCCTGAGTAAATAATATAATTTTTTATTACTGATTTGGGGAAACTGCATATACGAAAAGTTAGTTTGTAAAATTTTTAATTTTTCATCTCATAAATTTTATCCAGCTATTGTGTATGTGCATCTCGCCTTGAATGTATGATATATGTATATATATATGGCGTGTACTGGTACACCCTCGATTATAATTATTTTATTGTATCGCATATCTTTGGTTTTATATAATATAATATATATATGTATATATATATATATATATATATATATTATATATATATATATATATAATATATATATATAGATATATATATATATATTATATATATATATATATATAATATATATATATATTATATATATTATATATAATATATATATACCATGTAAGTGCATAAATATGGATAAGGTAGAAAAGATAGCACTCGATTACCGGAGGCAGCAGAAACATCACAAGGACTGTTACTCAGAGTTTCACGTTCCCGTTTTGTCGGACGGTCTTAGCAATTTAAAACCTAAAGGCAAGTTTTTAAACGTCTCCCAAAAACTGCCTGACGAACGGGAAGTGAAACTCTGAGTAACATTTTTGGTGTGGTTTTTGCAGCTTTGTCAATAAAGTTTCTATATATATATATATATATATTTATTATATATATATATATATATATATATATATATATATATATATATATTATATATATATATATATTGTATATATACATATATATTTCTATACGTGTAAAGTACAGTTCTAGAAAAAAATCAGTTGGTTTTCATATCTAGCGTGAACTAGACATATCTCCAGTTTCTCTCAACGATAAGTGTTCTCTGCAAAGAATGTTTTTTAAACACAAGAATGCCGGTGATAGTTGAAGAAATATTCCTCCGAAAACATTATTCCTTCGCTTGATAGCTAGGTTTTTCAATTTTGAAGTAAAAACTTCCGAAAATATGGACAACTCCCCCACGGCTTCCCTCCTGGGGTTCACGTAGCCTCCTGGCTCATGTGAATTTATAAGGATTATGTATCTTTCTGCCATGCACAATATACATAGTCTTGTTCCATTGTGATAGGGTCCACAAGTTTTCAGTAATTAATTTCCACCTATGCTCGTTCTTTAGACGTCATACGTATGCTGCGAGTGTTATGTTGCATCACTCCGGGACCTTGAAAGATCTGTGGTTGTTCAGGCTAATTTTATATATCGCATTCATAGCAACCGTAAATGTTATATTGATCTCTACTATTTCCTTCTGTTTAACTCTCTCGTATCATCCCTGATGATGGGATGTCCTTTATATTCCCGAAACAGCAGTAAGACTACCTCTATCTTTATAAATGTCTTAGAAAATTTACACTGTCCTGGCTTTGTTGCCTCATTTTATTCAACGTACCCACATGCGCATGCACACACACACATATATTTATTTATTTATATATATCCATAAATATAAATTTTTCCCTTAGAATGTTTTCACGCTGATTACTTGATAAATTCTTATAAAGAATTTATTTAAATTTTAAATCTAACCGGAATATATTCAGTGCTGAATTATTTTGAATATACCCGTGTACCAAGATGCAATTAAAAAAACCCTGCCCCTTACATAGATATATAAGAGTGAGCATCTCTACATACTATGTTGGATACATTTGGTTTTTGTCTGATGTGTTGATTTGTTTATTTTTTGTGTCTTTATTATGCCTGCACTGAGGATTAGAAAGTGGATTATGTACACTAACTATGAAATCATATGATATGCTGCTGATTCTGTTTTTAAGGGGTTGGCTTCGAAAGTTGCATTCCCTCGCGTTCGGTAGACTGTGTATTAATTATGATAGTTTTGACTTTAAGAGTCCCTACCCTTAATATAAATAAAAAATTTATATGCATACATACGAAACAAGTGAACTTGTAGGAGCGTTAACGACCTCGATAAAATGCTTAGCGGTAGGCATTTTTTCCATGCTGCTGAAGTCAAATTTGCTTTTTATTCTTCGGTCTAGAAAAGTAAATATCAGCCGAGTACTGGGATATTGTAATCGACTAAACTCTTTCCTAAACTTCGACGACGATCGTCCACCGTATTTTCGTTAGTTGAGTAGAATAGAGCGACGTGAAATGAAGTGTTTTGCTCAGGGACACAACGCATCGTCCGGTCGAGGAATCGATACAGCAATTTGATGATAACGAATGCTACATACTTAACCACTACGCTACGCGCCTTAACATTTATATACACGTATACACACATACACACATACATAAGCATATATACACAAACACATATAAACAAAATGCACAATCACACACACAAATATATACATACCAACACACAGATACACATAAATTGAACAAACACTCATAAACAAATATATAAACAAACGCACGCAACTATAAACAGATATATAAAAATTAAAGTATTCACTCAGACATATATATACAAATATGCTCACAGTAGACACATGCCTCTAAAACGTACACACATATGTATACATACATACATACACACATACACTCACTCATATGTACACACATATATACACATGTACGCAGGTTTGTGTGGTGTGTTTCATTTGTTGTGATGATTTTTACAGCTTTTGAAGTTTAACTATTTCATGATGGACGGCCGAGTGTATCACTGACGTATCTTTGACTCATTTTAGAGTTTTACGTTCCTTTGGTTTCTTTCATTTATTTTTCCTTATCAATTTAACTTATCAGGACTTTCGTGTGTGCCGGATGATATGTTTATATTGCATCAGATATTCGTTCATTAGTTGTAACTAGTAGCAGATGGCTGGTCAGTGTACATTACTAAAGTTTCTGTTACTGCAGATACCAGGCGCAGAGAAATGCTTTATTTATTGAACAGGCCAATGTATATCTTTTGATCTTAGTAAAACTAGAAAGGTTACGTAAATCTTTATTAAATGAGGTCTGTGTTACGTTTAATCAAAGATATGCTCTACAGTTTCTCTTTCTAAGTAAACGTTATTTTACAAATACTTAATAGCAATAAACATTTTACAAGTACATTTACACATAAACGCATTCAAACACACTTGTGTATAAATATATTCACGCACGCAAACTAAACAACAAACAAGTCCGTTGCTAAACAGAAACTTTTATATTAAATTTCGTTTATGTGACTCTACATTCTACGTTCAAATTCCGCCAAATCTAACTTTGATTTTTTATCATATTGTGGTCCAAAAAATGGAGTACGAGTGCTGATAGTCGATTCCAGCTACTAAACCCTTAATCTCAAACCGACTTGGGTCTAAATCGGAAACAATGTTGTATCAGTCTAGTATCGGAATCCCAACCTCTCTCTCTCTCTCTCTCTCTCTCTCTCTCTCTCTCTCTCTCTCTCTCTCTCTCTCTCTTCCATTGCCTACTTCATTATTCCTAGATTGTGAAGGCGGCGAGCTGGCGGAAACGTTAGCACGCCAGGCGAAATGCGTAGCTGTATTTCGTCTGCCGTTACGTTCTGAGTTCAAACTCCGCCGAGGTTGCCTTTACCTTTCATCCTTTCGGGGGCAATTAAATAAGTACCAGTAACACACTGGGGTCGATATAATCGACTTAATCCGTTTGTCTGTCCTTGTTTGTCCTCTCTGTGTTTAGCCCCTTGTGGGTAGTAAAGAAATAGGTATTTCGTCTGCCGCTACGTTCTGAGTTTTAATTCCGTTGAGGTTGACTTGCCTTTCGGGGTCGATAGATTAAGTATCAGTTGCGTACTGGTGTCGATCCAATCGACTGGACCCCTCCCCCAAAATTCCGATCCTTGAGCCTAGAGTAGAAAAGATTATTTCTAGATTGTGAGGCGGGGAACTGGCAGAATCTTTAGCATGCCGGGCAAGATACGAAACGACATTTCGTCCGACTTTACATTTTGAGTTCAAATTTCGCTGAAATTGACTTTTGCCATTCATCATTTCTAGTAGTACGAAAATAAATCACAAACGAAATACAATATACAAACGAAATAAAGGCCGTAAGGCTCAGAAACAAAGGTGTCATGTTACTGTTTAATTTTCGAATCTTTTTTAAAGCAATACAACGCCCACGTGTTTTGTCTCTCTACCTAGCAGTAATATCTTATGCGAGGTATCTTTCTTTCTCTTTTATCTTCCTCTCTCTAGTTCTCGCTCGCTGTTGCTTTCTGTCCAACACTTTTTTCTCTCTTTCCTTCCACAATCCTGTGAGCCGTGACTATTCTATCTGTGTCCTCTTTCTTCCTTCGCTTTGTCGCCTATTCGTTCAATCACGCTTCTCTTAGGTTCAACTAGCAATGGGTGGTTTGTTTCTTAACCGCTCTATCTTTCCATCTCTACTTTCCATTTCTAGTCCTTAAGGACATTTACCTTCTGTTACCTACTCACACGTCTTGTCCGACCTTTGTTTCTGAGCCGTAAGGCCTTATTTCGTTTGCATATTATATATGTTATTCCGTTTGTATATATATTTATATTCGTACCACTACTTGCATCGTTTGCTTTCCTCACTCTCCCCAAAGTTCATTCAGTATTCCCAGCAGTTTTTAACAGCTGACGCCACCAAAGAAGAACAATATTATCGCTAATGGCGTGAACTTTTTCGACGATAACTGAGGAGGAATAAGCATGTCTACATCCCGTGTGTGTATTTTCCATTCGTTGTGCCGTGTTACTGTTCAATTTGTGAAACTTATTATGTTAAGTAACGCCATGCTCACATAATTTTGTCTCACTACATAGCAGCATATGTGTGTGTGTGTATATGTGTATATGTATGTATGTATGTATATATGTATGTGTGTATGTATGTATGTATGTATGTATGTATGTATGTATGTATGTATGTATATATATATATATATATATGGTGGTGGTGGAAGCACTCCGTCGGTTACGACGATGAGGGTTCCGGTTGGTCCGAATCAACGGAACAGCCTGCTCGTGAAATTAACGTGTAAGTGGATGAGCACTCCACAGACACTTTGAAATACAGGTACAACAGAAACAGGAAGTAAGAGTGAGAGAAAGTTGTGGTGAAGAGTACAGCAGGGATCACCACCATCCCCTGTCGGAGCCTCGTGGAGCTTTAGGTGTTTTCGCTGAATAAACACTCACAACGCCCGGGCTGGGAATCGAAACCGCGATCCTATGACCGCGAGTCCGCTGCCCTAACCACTGGGCCATTGCGCCTCCACACACACACCACACACACACACACACACACACACACACACAATATATATATATATATATATATATATATATATATATATATATATATTACATATTATTATTGAATGGAAGAAATGGAGTGAACGAAGATGTACAGAATTCCTTTTATTACATTGTACACATGTTTCAAAGGCCACAAATTTCAAATTCGTGGCCTTTGAAACATGTGTAGAATGTAATAAAAGAAATTCTGTACAATCTTCGTTCAACTCCATTCTTCCATTCAAATAATATTAAACTTCAATTATCCGCACAACGCACGGTTGCAACACCAAATGGTCTTATCTCCAACCGTGTCGTTCTGCTGTGATTTTGCTTTTGTAAACTACCCAAAGGTATCGGTTAAACTTTTGAATAATCTGTAACAAGAAAATTCATCTTTCTATTTCAACATATATATATAATATATATAATAATATATATAGTATATAATATATATTAATATGTCTACTCATGTTGGTATGTATATGTATAATATATCATATATATTAATAAAAAGAATTCCAACCTTGTCTGATTTTCACGTTTTATTTACAATCTTATAATGATATATTATCAAGAAATATATTATAATTGAATAAAATAAAATGAAATAGTATAATGTTAAATATTCATTCTGATTGAACTAGTACTTTCATGCATTGATTCTGCAATCTTCGGTTCATGTAAGTAGTGTTTGACAGTCATGCTTCAACAATTTTTGACTGTGTAACAGTATATATATTATAAATACACTTTATTTAAAAGCAGCAGAAACATAACAAAAGCTGTTACTCAGAGCTTCACGTTCCCGTTCGTCGGACAGTTCGTATATAGCACCCCTTCTGTTACATTTCGGTCTTCGCCTTTTTTCTCTTACTCTATCTTACTAGTTCTGTCTCGAATCACTCGGCTCATATTTCTTCACTTTTACATCCCCCCCCAACCATTCACATATTTACTCTTATTATAATTTACTTTTTCCCTTCTTTCTTATCACCCATATTTTCCTTTTAAAATGTGTTTTTATATTGTTTTTTTTTTACCTACGATTTTCGTTTTCTTTTCGCTGACTTTTCCTTTACCTCCTCCCCTGCCTTATAATTCTTCTCCATCCCTTTATACATCACCAATCCTCCCACCTCTTTATCTCGTCTTTATCACCCCCCTACATCCCTTTCCCAACGCCTACATTTTATTTCTCACGATTCCACTATTTCCTCACATTTCTCACCCTCTCTCTCTCTCTCTGTCACTCTCTGTCACTCTCTGTCACTCTCTGTCCTTCTCTCTCTCTCGTTGATCTGGTCTCACCCATCCCCACTTCATGATTCTCCTTCAGAATTACAGCACTCTATCTTAAGCTTTACTCCACTAATTTATCTAACTTCATTCTGGATTTCTTTTTGTTCCTTTCTTATTTTCTCCTTCACCCCTTGTTCCTTCGTTTGTCCATTTCTTTCTTTCTTCCTTCCATCCTTCCTTCTTTTCTTTCTTTCTTCCTTCCTTTATTTCTTTCTTTCTTCCTTTCTTTCTTTACTTATGCATTTATTTCTCTGTTTCTCTCCCACTATTTATCTTCCTTTCTTTCATTCATTTATTGATGCTTCCTTTCTTTCATTCATTTATTGATGCTTCCTTTCTCTCTCTTTATTTCTGTTATTGTTTCTTTCTTTCTCTATCCATCAATTCCTAGAGCCGATCGACCAGGTTCTTAAGATGAGTCACTTTTGTCCTAAGATTAGGGACTTTCCAGTTATTTTCACTTTTTGCCACCATCACCCTTTATAATATTGTGATTAAGATGCAGAAAGGATATAACAAGTATTCGCTTTCGCTAACATCCAATGAATCCCCGAATATGCCTGTCGGTCATTGACGCTTGATCACTGTGTTATTTTCATTTCTGCAGCATCGTTCCAAAATTAAAAGATTACCGTAATTTCGTCTAAAAGAAAACGTGCGTTCGAATGTGGCGGCAGGTTTAAAAGGTGTTTGAGCGCGAAAGAAAATGAAAATGATGAAGGTCGGATGAGAAAGATTGGAAAAGAGATTGTTCATGCGTGTGCATACGCATGTGCGAACAATACTTCGTATGAGCAAGGGGTGGATGGTGAAGATGCCTGTGTGTGTATGTGTAAGACACCTAGGGATTAAAATATACAGATGCAATGGAAATAGATTCGGTGTGCTATATGTAAGTTTCTTTGAATTAATAATGTTATGGGCGCTAACTTCGTGTGTGTACGTAAACAAATATATACACTTTGCTCCCTTCTGTGTTTATGTATACACATACAAATATATACACACATGCATGCATTCACACACAATAACACAAATATGTGTGTGTCTATATGTATATATATATATATGTATGTATGTAAATATATATATATGTGTATATAAGCATGTATGTATACAGACACACGCATATATATGGGCATGTACACATGCACACAAACGCATATGTGTGTGTATATATATATATATATGTGTATATATATATATATATATATATATATATATATAAAATGCATATGTATTTCTATATATTATACATACATACATACACACACACACACACACACACACACACACACACCACACATATATATATATATATAAAACAGAAACCATATTATGGATCCATAATTTATATGTATATATATGTGGATATACATATATCAATGCTTGTAGGTATATATACATACATGCATACATATGCACATAAACATGTACATATATATGAGTGTTCGTGTGTGTGTGTGTGTACATGTGAGTGTATACATATATGCACACATACGCACAAAGATATGTTGGTGTCTGTTTGATTGTCTCTGTGTTTATGTATCTGGATATGAATCATTTGCGTAAATGCATATAACTCCGACTATGCGAATACAGTGTTGTTTAAGTATGTCAGTTTATATACATGCATCTGTGGTAACTTCATGTGAACATCCTGCATATGTGGGTTTCGCGAGCTGTTTCTGTGCAGAGGTATAAGATTATAATCGTTTGCATTGCGTACGTGTCCCTCTCACTTTACGTCAGTGTGTGCGCTCCCAAGAATTACGTAACGTTAATGAGTATGTATGAAATTGGAAAATACAATCATGTTCACAGTCGATGGTCTTCTAGTGTAGTCATTTCCTTCATCGTTACCGTATATGATCTGCTCTTTGTATTTGCATTTCCACGCTCCTGTCTGTCTCTATCATCATCACCATCATCATCATCATCATCATCATCATCATCATCATCATCATCATCATCACCACAAGTATCATAAGTATTACAGGCATCGTTATTTTCTCAAATTTTCCATACCATGTTGAGCTGCACTCCTTGCAGTTTTAGAACGGTCAAAATGCTTTAGTTCTAGTTCGACCTAAACCTCGAACTATACACTATTATGAACCAGATGACTAACGGTGTGTTCAACATCACCCAGCAATGTCTGGTTAGGCGGTTTATTTGCTTGGACACCGTCCGAAATCAGGACATCAATGACATCCTGTGTAGATGCATAAATGCATGCGGACAAACATAGAAAGAAGGCGGTGAGCCGGCAGAAACGTCAGCACGCCGGGCGAAATGCGTAGCCGTATTTCGTCTACCGCTACGTTCTGACTTGAAGTTCCGCCGAGGTCGACTTTGCCTTTCATCCTTTCGGGGTCGATTAAATAAGTACCAGTTACGCACTGGTGTCGATGTAACCGACTTAATCCCTTTGTCTGTCCTTGTTTGTCCTCTCTATGTTTAGCCCCTAGTGGGCAATAAAGAAATAAGAAATATAATACACAAACACAGATACACATACATCAATGTATATATATATATATATATAATATATATATATATAATATATATATATATATATATATATATATAATTCTTTACTTCTTGTACTTTTTCAGTCATTTGACTGTGGTCATGCTGGAGCACTACCTTCAGTCGAACAAATGAACCCCAGAACTTATTCTTTGTAAGCCTAGTACTTTATCGGTCTCTTTTGCAGAACTGCTAATTTACGGAGACATAAACACACCAACATCGGTTGTCAAACGATGGTAAGGAGACTGACACAGACGCACAAGCATATAAATATATATATATATACATATATAAATATACATATCCAACGGGCTTTATACATATATATTTAAATACATTCATATAATCATACATATCATTATATATATATATATATATATATGTGTGTGTATGTATGTGTGTGTATGTATGTGTGTGTGTGTATGTGTGTGTGTGTGTGTGTGTGTGTCTGTGTTTGTGTGTGTATGTGTGTCTATGGTACATGTTAGGGAATTTGTATATAAAATTATTTTGATGCATTCATTTAGGAACACTAATGGTAATTAGAATATTCTTTTGTAACTGCTTCCTTCATGGAATGGAAAGCCAATATTACTATTCAGTGACGCGGATTTCATTTACAAACCCGTGCAAAACCATCCGCCGTACGCACATACTTTAAGCACATTCATACGTACATTGTTACCATCCTTAAAGCTAAAAGTAAATGTTTGTGTTGATTTATTTTCATCACTTGTCAATTATACCCAACTCTAGCAAAGCTGCAATAACTGGCTAGAGAGAATAAATTGTTAAATCCGAATTAACATTAAAATTTAAATTAAGATTGAAATTAATACAAAATAAATCCTAAAATTAAAAATATATTTCTGGGTAGAATAAATAAGCGTTAGTGATATTAGAAATGAACAAAATTGAAGTTAAAAACAAGTGTTGTATAAATAAAATATTAAAAAAAATATCAAATCTTTGTTATTTTGATAGTCTCAAGTGAAATATAATATCTCACTATTGTATTTTGTTTTACGTCATATATTTTATTGATTATCTTTACTTCTGGCTGAAATAACGTATCTATAATTTCAGATTCACGAAGAGTAAAAAGTAAATATTGCCATTGGGGATATCTTCTGCAGCGTAAAACGATAAGAAACTAGAATGCGATAGCAATAATGAAAATACCTTTTAGGCTGCTACTTGTTCTACAAAAGAAATGGGATATTATGCAATGTTTTCTTAGAAAACTTAATAATAATACAAAATGACAATACGGCAAATATCAATAGGAATCCTAACAGTATCTGAATATAAGAAGAATTTAAAAATTGCTACAACTGTATAGGAAACAGGGAATTCTTATTGGCTAGTTATATTTTGATAGATGTTTATAAAGTTCTTGATATTTAAATTGGTATGCGATATTATGAATTTAACCATGATTTGAATCTTTATACAGAACTTCATTATGATAAAGTAGTGAATATTGCTTCCAATGTTTTAAGGATTACAAAAACCCTACACTGTATACAGAGTTGTTCATCGT
>NC_043006.1:46531810-46536810 GCF_006345805.1 Octopus sinensis
GAGGGGGTCAGTTGATTAGATCGAATTCAGCGCGCATCTGGTACTTACTTTATCGACCTCGAAAGGATAAAACGCAAAATCGACCTCGGTGTAATTTGCACTCAGAAAATAAAGACAAATGAAATACCTATTTCTTTACTACCCACAAGGGGCTAAACACAGAGAGGACAAACAAGGACAGACAAACGGATTAAGTCGATTATATTGACCCCAGTGCGTAACTGGTACTTATTTAATCGACCCCGAAAGGATAAGAGGCAAAGTCGACCTCGACGGAATTTGAACTCAGAACGTTGCGGCAGACGAAATGCCTATTTCTTTATTGCCCACAAGGGGGCTACACACAGAGGGGACAAATAAGGATAGACAAACGGATTAAATCGATTATATCGACCCCAGTGCGTAACTGGTACTTATTTAATCGACCCCCGAAAGGATGAAAGGCAAAGTCGAACTCGGCAGAATTTGAACTCAGAACGCAGCGGCAGACGAAATACCTATTTCTTTATTACCCACAAGGGGCTAAACACAGAGGGGACAAACAAGGACAGACATAGGTATTAAGTCGATCACATCGACCCCAGTGCGTAACTGGTACTTAATTTATCGACCCCGAAAGGATGAAAGGCAAAGTCGACCTCGGCGGAATTCGAACTCACAACTTAACGCAGACGAAATACCGCTAAGCATTTCGCCCTGGGTGCTAACGTGTCTGTCAGCTCGCCGCCTTAAATATTTCCGGATATTGACTGATATGAAAAATTGTAGATATTAAATTGTTCATCTCATGATTTTTCTTTTTTTGTATTTGGTTTGTGATACTCTTGTACTCGTGTGCTGAGATATGTTTTGCGGTACCTCGGAAGCGTCATTGGGCTAATATTTTCATTAATGAGTTGACGAATAACATCGAAACGACTCTGACAAACCTCGCTGATTGAATGACTGACCGAACGATTAAATTGCAAACCAAGTACGCGCGTGTTTATTATTGGCGTAATGCCCCTCCCTCGATACAACGAAATTGTTAATATTGTTTTTGTTCTTCGGTCACACGAAATACAACATGACTATGGCTTTGTCTCTAAGAATTCATTTTATAACTCTGTGCATACGAGATCGACTCCCTCCACAAATATGAAGTCCACTGCCTATTTACAACAGTTTTTTCAACATTTCTCCTAACTCAAGAACATCCATCGATCTAACTGTAAGCGACTATGCTCACCGGAGCTGCAGGAGGTTGGATAGCGCTGTCTTCTCATTTTGTGTAAAGCTATCCCTTGGCTTATTGTTTGTCTGAGAGTGCAATGTTTCTCATATCCTTTCATCGACTTCGAAAGCCTCGAGGGCCAAAATATAGTAGTAAACAAGAACGATGCCAAGTTGGGACATAGCGAAAGTTACCTGAATATCACGACGGATTTTCTGTGCACCATTCTACCGAATATGCTCATCAAGCTATTGAGAGCCAAAGTAGATGGATTTATTTTATTAGAAAACTCTGATAGCAATAGCAGTCTCATCGTATCATAAACAAATGATGATGCGGACTCAGTAAAGTGGTTCTTGACAAAGTATGTTTGAACAGAACAGAAAAGGCGATGTTCAAGGCTGGAAATGTTTACAACGATAGGTTTAACTGATATGGGCTGGCTTGAGGCTAACCCAAAGAAGAATCAAACAACAACAACAACAATATGAAACGCCCATAATATAATAAATTAATCAGATGCCTTTCCTGGAAAGATTCTAAATCTATTGTAAAGTGTCTAAGAGAATTGACAATTTATGGCAACATATGTCAAAGCAAAATTCACTAACAAAACACATATACACACGGGCATTCCGATATATATATATATATATATATATATATATATATATATATATATATATATATATATTATATATATATATATATATATATATATATATAATACATATATACTCTCAATTATCTATTATCTATCTATCTATCTATCTATCTATCTATCTATCTATCTATCTATCTATCTATCTATCTATCTATCTATCTCTCTATCTATATATATATATATACATACACACACACACACACACACATATATATATATAAGTGGCTGTGTGGTAAGTAGCTTGCATACCACCCACATGGTTCTGCGTTCAGTCCCACTGTGTGGCACTTTGGGCACTATAGCCTCGGGCTGACCAAAGCCTTGTGAATAGATTTGGTAGTGGGAAGCTGAAAGAAGCCCTTCGTATATATATATATTATATATATAATATATATATATATATATATATATGTATATTATATATATATGTGTGTGTTGTGTGTGTGGCATGGTGTGTGTGTCTATGTGCGTGCGTGTGAGTGCGTACATGTGTGCGCGCGCGAGCGTGTCTGAATGTATAGTTGTGTGTTTGTGTTTGTTCCCCTTCCCAACGTAACTTAGCGCTTCGGCAAAAACAAACCGATAGAATAAGTACTAGGCTTACAAAGAATAAGTCGTGGGGTCGATTTGTTCGACTAAAGGCGGTGCTCCAGTACGGCCGCAGTCAAATGACTGAAACAAGTAAAGAGAGAGTGTATATATATATATATATATATATATAATATACACTTTCAATTATATATATATATATATATATATAATAATTAGCGGTTCGGCAAAAGAGACCGATAGAATAAGTACTGGGCTTACAAAGAATAAGTCCCGGGGTCGAGTTCCTCAATTAAATGTGGTTCTCCAGCATGGCCGCAGTCAAATGACTGAAACAAGTAAAAGAGTAAAGAGTATATATATATATATATGTTTACGTATTCTTTCATGTACATATGTAAATGGCTGAAAAGTAAGGAAACATTATGTGCCACCTTTTTTGTAAGAATGACACAAATTACAACCATCATCCAGCATCACAGGAAGACTATCTTTGTAACACTGTGATTAAAATAATTAAAAGAAAATCAACAAAATAATCATACCTAAGCAACGATTATTAAATGTTGACTATGAATAAAACACACACAAATAAAAAACCAAACCACATATATATTTATGCATAAATATCGATTTTATTTACTTCGATATTATAAGTGCTCGCGCACAGACAAACGCATACACAAACGTACACACTCAAACACGCACACTCTCACACGCAGTTACACATATACATAACCCCATAGACATATATGCCATATGCTCACACATATACAAGACAAGCTGACAAGGAATAATAATCAAAACAGATGACAAAGTATAGGGTAATATTAATAGACACATAAAAATATATGTTTATGTTTTAAGGAATAGAACTATATACACGCGCGTAGACACATATGTATACACGCATATAGACGTGCCCATACGTATGTATGCATATATACACATTCATATATATGTATACACTATATACATATATACACTATATATATATATATATCCATACATATCGACAAATATACATATACATATATATATATATATATATATATATGGATGTATATATGTGTATGCATCTATACATACAAACACACACACTCTCACACGCACACTCTCACACGCACACTCTCACACGCACATATATCTATGACATACACAGCTAAAAAAAATATAAGATCAAAGAAAGAGACTATCTAAATCTTATTTCAAAAATAAAATATAAAAATGTTAAAGATATACAATCACAACCTGACAATTATATAAAGTAGAATGAAGACGTTTCCAAATTTGATATCTTAAGCTGCAAACTTCATTCCCTCGCTATTTTTACTTTGGCAATACTGATAAAATGGAAGGGAAAACATAAAGTATTATCTATGTTTAATTCAGACATTTATCGCGTGTCTTTTAGCAGTGTAGAATAGGTTTTCTTCTCTATCTTATCTTGCAAAGAATACTAAACTGCAGGTGATTACCTCATCAAATAGACGACATCAAATACAACCAGATATTTTTCATAGATAACTTCTATTTATTAACAGTCTTAATGGCCAAAAAAACCCATGACAAAAGGAACAAAAAAAATATTTAGAACAGCTAAGAAAAAAATAACAATTTGAAAGGAAGTGAGAATAAAGGAATAAAAAAACCCGTCATGTTGAATCAATTAAAAATCTCTGAAGTCTGATGTTCTTTGATTTGGATATTTCAATGTTTGGTTGGCAATTTGCAGGGCTTGTTCACTGGATTGTTGGTTGGTTTCCATAAAATAAGTACTCTATTACCAGATAAGAAGATGAAAATACAAATACACTAGAAAATATAAAAAATGGGATATCGCTCACTTCATTCTCCTTCAGAATATGTGCGCTCCTGTGTGTTCGTGTCCTGTACGCGCCTATATATATATGTATGTATGTAAGTATGTATATGTATGTATGTATGTATGTATGTATATATATTATATATATATATATTTATATAATATATATATATATATATATATATATATATATATATATATATATATATATATATATATACTGAGATGGTAAGGCAGTTAAATAGAAAGAGAGAGAAAAATGGAAAAAAGAAGGCAGCAAAACAAGAAGAAATAAATTGGACTATATTCATAAATATCACTTCGTCTTTGCATGCACACACATACACAAACACGGACGTGCATATGCTCATATGTGTGTATGTGTGCCTGTGTTTTGGGGTGTGTTGGAGTGTATTACACAGTACATGATGACACTTATCTTTCATTTACAGTATGGTCATATCTGTGTATAGAACTTTATTAAAGATAAATCGTTGCAACATTTACTCATATATATTTTATAGCCATAGTAGATTAACAAGGCTATGATTTTTGGGGGGAATTTTCTTTACAACAATAAAATATACACCAGGAGAAATACCGCACTCCGCGATGTTTTCTACTACTCGTTAGATAATATTTAAATTTTATTTCAGATATGCATATCTTTTCTGATATATTACGCATAATCTTGATATGCATCTTTTATCGTCTGATAGCGCTCACTCGCTCAAAATAGAACTTTAAAA
>NC_043006.1:46546810-46551810 GCF_006345805.1 Octopus sinensis
GGAACCATATTAGAAATACTATCCAATATAGAGGATTAACACGTTCGTTCGAAATGTGATAATTCCAGCCGAGATTCTTGAAAAGGAGGAGCAAGTGAGGAAAAAAAAAAACTTTCTCCATTCGCTACATTTTCTCCTTTAATAAAATCCATTGTATGGTTTAATTAATTCTCGGTTGCAAATGTATTAATAAAAATGCAAGATGGAAAGTAAATTAAAGAAAAGTTTGATTGAAAATCCTTTGTAATTGTTTTTCTCCGTGTGATTTCGCTTTGATGTCATTCTGCAAACGAAATAAAACTTAACCATGAAATACAATAACAACAAACATAATAAATATTCTTCTTCTTCTTCTTCTTCTTCTCTCCTAATCCTCCCCTTCGTTTTTCTTCATCATCCTCTTCATCCTCCTCCTCCTCCTCCTCCTCCTCCTCCACATCTTCTTCTTCTTCTCCTTCTTCTTCTGATTATTATTATTATTATTATTATTATTATTATTATATTATTATTATTATTATTATTATTATTATGATTATTATGATTATTACTATTTTTATTATTATTGCCAGCAATAAAATGGAATGAAACATGATTACGAAATGTTTTCTATCAATATGATTTGAAAGAAAATTCATATTTTCATTTTCTCTTTCTCGAAAATACTTTTGTAGCACCTTTAATGACCAAAGGGTTAACACTAACACAAGTTATTAAAACTGGCAGCCATGTTATGAAAAATACAAAACGAAAATTGAAAAGAAGCAAAATAAATAAATAAATAAAAGGAAAAATAAAGTACAGACGTTAACTTTGGAGAAAACAAAATGGTTGCTACAATAGGAATAAGGATTTTTATTAGTCTGTTTCTTCCTTAGTTTTCTATTTTGTTTATAATTTATCAATTTTTGCAAAATCATAGTTTGGCGGAAAATGTTCCGCCTGTAAGGTTTATTCGTGTAGAAAACAAAGATTGAAATCACGTTAATACAAAAACGAATAAAGCATGAAATACTTTTAAAGCAAGCACAGTGAGAAAATATGAATATTGTGAGAGAAAATGCGAAGAAATGAATAGAAAATTGATGACTTCAAAACCAGAAATTTGAATGTATCGTGTCAGTCATCGCGAACTAATGTCTCTCATTTTCGTTAATCTTTACACCGAACAAACCAAGAGTATTGCCCATGTTTCTGATAAAATTAACTATGTAATAAAACGTCCATGGGATTATGAGGTGATTAATTTGCTGTAGAGTTTAAGGCTCTCTGCCAGTGAAAAATTTCTAACTAGAATTACTTTTTAAAACTCGTTATCAATCCCTAATATCATTCGATTTTTACAAAGACTTTTAAAAAATAGTTAAAAACGAAATGGTAGAGCGTGTTAGGAAATGTTGTCTATAGATAGGATGGTGAGTTTCTAAAGTAATTTATCTCGTCATAAAATTCCTTTATTTAGTTTTTAAATCGAACATATCTTCTTATGATTAAACAGAATTGATTGTTTAAATTTGTTTGATTGTAGAAGAGAAAAATAGTGTATGAACGGACGCGGCTGTGTGTGTGTGTGTGTGTGTGTGTGTGTGTGTGTGTGTGCGCGCGCGCGCGCGCGTGTGTGTGTGTGTGCCTGTGTGTGTCTGTGTTTGTATACACCACTGTACTTGTTTTTGTTTCTCTGAAAATCTGCTTACATCGTATTTCCAGCGATTCTCTACACTTTCGCTCCACCTGCTGGAAATAGTAGCCAAGATTTACTGAAATTTTATCTCTCAGTATTAATGGTGGCATGAAATTATAGAAGTAGAAATATAAAATACCAGGCTGGTCATGTCTGGAACGATTGTGATCATAGGTTTTCTTCAGATGACCTTCGCACATTATCTTAAAATAGATATTTTCATTACATAGATACATATATATTTAAAACAATAAGTAGAGCCGACAAGGGAAGGTTCAGAACCAATCAATGATGCGGACAGCGAAGAGGATAAATAAACGCAGATGATTTCCACCCAGACCATATATATAGTTGAATGTTTTGAGAATAAAATTATGCACAGAGACCAGAAAAGGCGGTCCAATGCAATACAGCATAGTGATTCTAACAGATGGATGGTTCGTGATCTCATTTAACACCAGCTCATATGTATTATGATTATTACCATCCTGTGTAATGGTTAACCGAACAATCATTCATGTATTATTTTTCTATCTAAACTGATGCGATATCTGAAACAGATTTGGCTGCAATCTCTCGCATATCGAGCAACTATTTCAAAATATCTTCTCGATGTTTGGTGAAAAAGCAAACGGTTGTAGTTGTGCTTTCCAACTTTAAACTACTATTTGTTTACGGAAAAATAATGTTGCAGCTTGGTTCACATTTGGTACAAGTTCAGCTGATGCTTCATGAGGTAGTAGCTTTGTTGTCTACCTCAGATCTACTCTGATTAAGCAGATCTATGACTACAGTGATTCCAATTATGTTCATTCTGTCACTTCAAAGCTGCCAGTGACTATACGAGGGGGTACCCCAAGGAAATTGGAATTTTGCAATATTGTTTTATTTTCTTAGTTTTACATGTTTACACTTTTATCGCCTTCAAAGTATTCTCCATTCGAAGCACTGCATCGGTCCAGGCGCGTTTTCCATTATTCGAACAGTGCTGCATCTCTTGCAAAGTGAAACCTTTTAAAAGTCTTCGTCGTTTTATTCTTCACCTCTGCCACTTCTGAAAATTCCGTACCACCAGCTTCCGTCACCAGTGATGACCTTCGAAAAAAGGTCCGAATCAACTTCAAACTGTTCTTTCAGTTCACGACACGGATTTAGTAGTGACTGCATTTGATTTTCCGTGAGCAAGCGAGGTACAAGTTTGGCTGCAGCTGTTTTCCTTCACAATCTTTCGCTCAAAATTCTTTGTCATGATTTACAGAACACACCTGTCATATCAGCAAGTTCGTCAATTGTTCAGTGATGATCCTCTAATATTAGTTCATGAATTTGCATGATGTTTTCATTCGTTCGGGGGCGTTGGCCTTCAATCGACAAGTGGTCATTCCTAAAGCGTGGAAACCACTCGTAAACATGTGTTTTGCACATGTCAGCGTCCTTGAAATCTGTCTGAATCACGACAACTGTTTCGGCTGCCGTTTTCTCCAGAAGAAAACAAAATCTCACAGAAGCACGCTGTTCATCCGTTTCAGTCATCGCAAAAGTCGACGAACAGGGGAGAAGAACAGCAAAACAAAGACGCTCCACGTGACAACTGCACTCGAACACACCGGTCGGCTGACTGAAGCTTTAGGGTTGCATCAGTGCCTTCTAGCGGCGGTAGCCTGAACAACAACGGGTTTGTCCTACTGAAAACGTTTCCGGTAACTTTTGGGTACCCCCTCATATGTTACGCCGTGTCAATCGATTTTTCAAGGCTGCTCTGAATGAAAATTATTTTGCTGCTATATTTTTCAGTCTGATAGAATAACAGGTTGAGGCTGTCACATTGGCTCAGAAATATGGTATACTTACTGAAGCAACTGCCTTGCAAGTAAAGCTCAGGAAGCGAAGAACAGTGCTCATCGGAAAGTTTATTGAAAATGATACAAGATTTATTGAGGCATCGGTAAAGGTTAATGAAAGGTATTAAACTGGAAATAACTAGGAATTAGACCCGCTGTAGGAAGACAATTCAGAAATATTGCAACAGAGAGATGTGTCCGTTAATACGGAAAAGAATCTATCATTCCGTTGTCACATGTGGTGCGTCTTACTGGCTAACCATTTAAACCATGAGCTGTTAATACTATCTCATATGTGTAATTCTAAGTATAAGAGCCCAGTGCTTTTGTAGGCGTAAAAACAGGACTACGTCTAGTTTACAAGCAGTTAACATCTTCCATAAAATTTCTCGAAAGACAAGCCTAACGTATCTAAAAACGTCTATGGCCCACAATAGATATTGCTAAAAAAAACTTGATCAAATAAAAAGGGTGCAGTATTCATCAGTCGCTAGACACTCACCAAGCTGCTAGCTAGGAGCAATATCATTCGACATTTTGCAGCAGTTAGTAGCAGACGCTATAGAACAGAATTCGATTGTACTACATTAGTTTCGCGAATTCAACAAATTAATGAGCCTTCTTTATCTTATGTCATCCTCACGAAGACGTGTTCGCAAACTTGAAAGGCAACAATCCGAAAATCAGGAATGCGTTTCACAATTAGAGTTATATGATACACACACACACACACACACACACTTGTTTCAGTCATCTGACTGCGGCCATGCTGGAGCACCGCCTTTAATCGACCAACTCGACCCCAGGACTTATTCTTTTTTTTGTAAGCCCAGTACTTATTCTATCGGTCTCTTTTGCCGAACCGCTAAGTAACGGGGACATAAACACACCAGCATCGGTTGTCAACCAATGCTAGGGGGACAAACACAGACACACAAACACACACACGCATACATATATATATATATTATATATATATATATATGTATACATATATACGACGGGCTTCTTTCAGTTTCTGTCTATCAAATCCACTCGCAAGGCATTGGTCGGCCCGAGGCTATAGCAGAAGACACTTACCCAAGATGCCACGCAGTGGGACTGAACCCGGTACCATGTGGTTGGTTAGCAAGCTACTTACCACACAGCCATTCCTGTCATGATTCAAACAGATTTCAAGGACGCTGCCATGTGCAAAACACATGTTTATGAGTGGTTTCTACGATTTAGGAATGACCACTTGTCGCTTGAAGGACAACATCCCCCGAACGAATGAAAATATCATGAAAATTCATGAACTGGTATTAGAGGATCTTCACCGAACAATTGATGAACTTGCTGATATGACAGGAGTGTTCTGTAAATCCTGCCAAAGAATATATATATATATATATATATATATATATATAAAATAATGTGTTACAATTATTCAATAGTCAAGATAAAACTATTTACATAATATTGAGTCCTCTTTCTTTATT
>NC_043006.1:46554310-46574310 GCF_006345805.1 Octopus sinensis
ATGCCCTCGGGCATATGGCATAGTGGTTAAGCGCGCGGGCTACTAACCCCAAGATTCCGAGTTCGATTCCAAGCAGTGATCTGAACAATAATAATAATAATAATAATAACAACAACAGCAACATCATCAAAAATACCTTATGAATGAGAACCCAGGTTCAAAAGTTTCCCCCAAGACACCTGAAGAAGGCTGGAGGGTATTTGAGCTGAAACGTTCTTTTAACAAGAAACAAGATGAAGACAAATATCCGTCGAGTGTAAATAACATAAATAATGTACGATACATTGAAATCACGTGATATGCCAGTCCCAGTGACCCTATCAGAAAAGTGTCGCCTGCTTGTATTCCAGTGTTTTCACGTACCATAAATCTATATGAGAGAATCTCTCGATGCTATTATCGCAGTATTTGGCCCTCTAATAATACATGAAGGCGCATGGCTCAGTGGTTAGAGCGTCAAGCTTTCGATCGTGAGGTTGTGAGTTCGAATCCCGGCCCGAGCTGCGTGTTGCGTTCTTGAGCAAGACACTTTATTTAACGTTGTTCCATTCACTCAGCTGTAGAAATGAGTTGCGACGTCACAGGTGCCAAGTTGTATCGGCCTTTGCCTTTCCCTTGGATAACACTGGTGGCGTGAAGAGGGGAGGCCGGTATGCATGGGCGACTGCTGGCCTTCCATAAACAACCTTGCCCAGACTTGTGCCTCGGAGGGTAACTTTCTAGGTGCAATCCCACAGTCAGTCATGACCGAAAGGGGTCTCAATACATCCATAATTAAAGGATATGAAGATTGTTTTTTTGGTACTGTTTCTGTAGCCAATATTTATATCCTTATTAGCCTGCTGCCTATTTGTCACATTAGTCACTGGAAAATCACTGTTATTCTATATGTCATTAGCAGTGAGCTGTGGCTGCTATACAGTGATCCATGCCTGCCACTGAAGTATATATAGCATTTTGAAATCCAGTGATCTAGCATCCCCAGTGCCAGTACCAGACGGTTCTCGTCTATTATGATATATGTCAGTGCTTTTAAGCACCGTACATCTATATGAAAGGGTCTTTCAAAGCGAATACAACAGTATTTGGCACTACTTTGATAATATATTCCCGTTAAGGAGGATATGATCATTGCCATTTGATATATACAAATTTATGTTGTCAGAGATTTTTAGCCGTATGGTAAAAAATGTAGATTATGAAATGGAAAAAAAATTAAATTACAGAGATTGTAAATGAATTACATAAAAGTTAATCTGGTAATTCAATATATATATAGAGAGTCTCTGTAATGGATAGGTGATACATTTCTAGATCAAACAATTCTAGTACTAATAAAAAATTTCGACAGTTTCGGTGAATAAAAAATGGCGGCAACAAGATAATAACTACATAGCTAACACTGATATTTTATTGTCTGAACAGAGAGACCGGTAATTTTAATATCACTACCAAACAGAAACAACCTCTGTAATCATCATATCTGAGTAGTATATATAGCGAGAGTGGAGACGGGACTTAGTAGCTGTGTGCGACTCTGAATTATTATCTTAGCAGAAATATAGCTTAATCAAAAGAAAAAAAATAATTAAAGAACAATGTTTTTGGATCTTTATTGTCTCGGTGCAAAAATAAGAATGTTTTCATGTATGTATGTATGTATGTGTTATTTACTTTCAATCTGCATGTTTGTTACAATCACGCGCCGAAACACACCCAGCGTCCTAGGGTGAGTGAAGGATAAGCGACGTTACATAATGACTGAAAGCTTGAGGAGGGCAAGTTTTAGGGGCAGTATCGAAATATCTTCATGTAATACAACACATGCATTTAAATTGATAGGGTTTTACTAAGGATGTGCGCTGTACTTGTAAGCACAATCTTTTGGATTCCGCTGAGACATGATTCTCCGGAGATATTATCTAGATGTTTCCGACATCCCTTTCCTATACCAAGGGCGCCCACCTAACTGGAACAGTTCTTGGTTTAAGATGCTACACCCTTTGTATTTTTACTTAATTTCTCAAATTCCTTTACAAATATATGTTTATCTGTGGGAACATTTACATTTATTAGTCTCCAAGTATTTTCTTCATTGTCTTTATTGACTATGTCTGGTCGATTATCATGAATCGTTCTGTAGGTGTCGACTGTAAAATCTCAGAGGATAGTGACATTTTTACCTTCAACGACTGGCTCAGGATAATGTTCATACCACATTTTTCGATTCGTTTGGTGTCAGCATAGGACTTCCCGAGACGAGATGGTTTCTTGTTTTATCAAATTTATCAAATTTATTATTGTTATTATTATTATTATTATTATTATTATTATTATTATTATTATTATTATTATTGTTGTTGTTGTTGTTGTTGTTGTTGTTGTTGTTGTTGTTATTGTTGTTGTCGTTGTCATTGTTGTTGTGTGAGAGAGCAGTGCGCTATCAAAGTGACGCTGGGTTATAAATATACGAAGCCCGATATACCCATCACGACTACCAGTCTGATAAGGCACATGCATCACAACCATGTGTACGTGACATGGTGACCTCGTATCACGATATACAGCGCATGACTTTGCAGGTGGGGCCCAGTTAGAATTTTCTTTTGGTTGAGTAGCTCATCCTGCTCAAAAGGTCACTGAATAAGAGTTGTTTAAGGATGTTGAATGAAACGCCCATGTTTCCAGAGGCGAATTATTCAAACCCCAAAGAATTCCTCTAAACACATGGCTATGATGCAGCAACGATCCCGGGAAGCGCAGCAACGACCCGAGCAGCACAGCAAAGATTTCAAGCAGCGAAGCAACACTACAGGCGATTGATCCATTCAGTAGAGTGGTGGACCAAATATTTTATGAATTGAGTGTATAACCCTCTCCGAATAGACACGCGCAACAAAAACACTACATCAGTGCATATGATACTAATGCGGATGAGGAGACCCCCTTCGGTCATGAATGACCATGGGACTGCACCTAGAAAGTTACACTCCGAGGCACAAGTCTGGGCAAGATTGTTTGTGGAAGGTTAAAAGTCGCCCATGCATACCAGCCTCCCCTCTCCACACCACTGATGTTATCCAAGGGAAAGGCAAAGGGGCCGATACAGCTTGGCTCCAGTGACGTCGCAACTCATTTCTACAGCTGAGTTAATTGCAGCAGCGTGAAATAAAGCGTCTTGCTCGAGAACACAACACACAGGCCGGTCCAGGAATCGAACTCACAACCTCACGATCGTAAGCTCTACGCTCTAGCCACTAAGCCATTCGCCTTCACGGATTTGATACTAATACATGGTATACAAAGCAAGTGAAACACACCGGGAGACCAGCGATTGCATATTTGCCCGCTAATTTCGACATCTATCCCATTAGCACTGTATTTGATATGAAAACATTGAGATACGGCATAACCAAAATTAAGGGCCGAATTTAGTGGAAGAAGAAAGTTAGTGTCATTTATGTTACGCTGTATGCAAGCATATTTGCCGAGAATCGAATATCTCTCTAAACATCGATCCATCATTACAGTAGGACCATAACAGGAACAATATAAACAGTAAACAAGAAGACCACACAACCGCAAAATCGAAAACTTTCGAATGGAGATTCCCAGAAGTAAATCAATGAATACAGCAAAACAACTGAAGAAACGATAGGCAAAACATAAACAACAACATTTAGACCGGCAAGTATAGCAACAAATACTGCAATAACAAGGAATCGCACATTATCAACTCCGAACTCAGCAAAAATTTAAAAACAAACAACAAAAAGAACAATGTTGCAGCTGTAACAGCAAAATATATAAATTTACTTCTCTATGCCTTGTAGAAAATATAGAGAAAAGAAACACAGCATTGTTGAAATATATAGTGCAACTATAAATATCAGTCTAAAACAGCAACGGTTTGAAAATTTCATAATTAAAACACCACAACATATGATAGTGCACATTATCGCTTCTCCCAAAATCGAAATCACAATCATCATCACCATCATCATCATGAAACAGAAAAATATAACGAAATCTATATAAATTCGAACGATGAAATCTAATGGCAGAAATGTTTCTCAGTTGCTTCCCTTGTTACCTGTCTAAAGTAAAGTACAATATTAATTTTGCCTCAATTGTTTTTGCGAATCGCCGCATTTAGCCATTCTATGCTTATTTCTGAAATGCAAAATATACAAAATAACGAAAGCTATACTTATATTTATATAGTGTTCAGCCGTTGCAATCTCAAAATCATGAATAATAATATCTGACCGCTGAGGTTTTAGAAACGTTCCAATTCCAACAAGAAATGTAAATTCGTTACAACGAGTGTCCACTTTTATTTTGACTTCATATTGTACAACTTCCTACTTGACGTTTTGGTTGATAAAAAAAAGATTACTGATTTACCAAAAACGATATGATTCAGAGTAACCTCCGCCATTCTTATTTCTCCAGCTTAACCGAAACTGTGATTGCAATCTATGCATGCTTCAGCTTCTCAGTACTTTCTACATCCACATTCCGTATATCCTCAATTCCCAAACACACCTTGAGAAAACACTAGCCATACAGACTCTAGAAGTGATGCTCTATCATTCCTATAGCTCCCCTCTGACCATTCAAGAAAGTTCTCCATTACAATAATGTAATGTAGACTCTGAAATATGAACATAAATGGTGTGCTCTTTGGATAGAGTAGAACAGATAATCTTATTCCACGATGTATTACATACAATTTGTCTTGGATAAATACCCTCATTCGCAGTATGGCACTTGCTCGTCAGTAATTTTTTCTAACAATGTTAAATCCTTTGTTGTGCAAAATGCTACAACCAAGCTGGTTACATATGAAATTAGGCAGCAGCCTTAATATCCCACGTGGTATAATACTATCCCCCTCGTACGGCCCTTGTACGCAATTGGTGCTTAATTTATCCACCCCAAAAGGATGAAGGGCAAATTCGACCTTGGCGGAATTTGAATTCCGAATGTAAAGACATCAGATCGATATTACATTCCCGGGAATGTAATGTCGATCTGATGGATGGAGTGAGATTATGTCTACACAAACATTGGATCACTATAAATAAATCATCTGTGTGGTTGTCCGGTAAGAAATTGGCGAACTCTCATGCGTCGTCTAATGATGGGAGAGTCCATTATATATAGTAAGGATGTATAAGGGCAGGTACAGAACCGCCAATGATGGAGTTGGGGCACTGGTCTGCATGGACGGCTCTAGGCATAATGACACCTGTGGGACCGCTAACCTGGGATGACCCCAGTTCAATCGAGCAAGAGTACACACACACACACACACGCACACATGTTTGTTTTATATACTTAGAACATCATTAAATAATGTTTCACTTCTTTCTCAAAACTTAGAATGTGATTCGAGGGAGATTATGTTGCTATCTTCAGCAGGATGAGTAAACCACATAGATCCCCTATCGTTGGCCCCTCTAATGTTTATTCATTTCACGCGATGTTCCAACTCAAACCCTGGCCAATTAATTCCCCACTTAGTCACTACGCTTGATACAAAATAATTATCAGCCTTGAACTATCGTCGATTAAATCTGTAATACTGGCTCCTCACTTTTTCTTTTACAGCTTAGGAAATCGATATTATGATTTATATCACCTAAATTAATATCATAATTACTATAATAGTATCATAATTATCGTGTCATAATAAAACATTATAATATCATTAACATTATCAATAACTCCGTTATAACTGCTACAGCTGTTCTTACAGTAGTAGTGACGAGCAGGAACACCATCACTACCACCACCAGCAACAACAACACATGTAGTAGTAGTAGTAGTAGTAGTAGCAGCAGCAGCAGCAGCATCGCTGTAGTTTTTACTACTAAACTACCAAATAGCTGACTACAGAAATATCTCTATCGCCTGGATATCTTATTAGCCGCTTACAGATTTTATTAACTACAATATAAAAATGCCGCCAGCAGTGAGATTTCTTACTCCTACCACTACCATGTCCACTATCCCACTCAGCATTTTAATTCATCGCCATCGTCGTCGTCATCACCGCCATTACCACCACCACAACTGTTAGACCATCACCACCACCAACATCATCATCATCATTACAATGAGCCCCACCATCATTGCAAACATGATATCATCATTCTAATTCACCCTGCTATAAGTCAGTAAACTTCTATTCAGAAAACTAGCTAATTCACTTCCTCTTTTCCTATCGTCGCCCTTTTTCTATCCAACTAAGGACCAAGTACCCGATTACCAGGTTATGCTAGAAATAGAAGCGAAATATTTCACAAATCATAACAAACTGTCCAAATAAATCACATGAGTGTCATCACCAACACCATACTACTTTACTTTATTAAATTTGCCATAAAGGCAGAACATAGAGTAAGGTAGCTTGCGGGCTGGTCACGGGCATTAATGAGATGAATGATAATGATACAAGGATGATAAGGATGGGAGAAGACGATAAACGCCCACCGACTTTTGCTTCTCGAAAACATTGTTCTTTTTAAAAACACTGAATGAGGTGTTAACCCTCTTACTATTTTATAATTGTTCTATTTTAGGAACTAAAAAGTCCATACTTCTTACTACACCCATGTTATACAAGCAAACATTGTTTCTTCCTATAACTATTAGCTTACATAATAAGATAACTGCTTTTAATTCTGTACTATCACCAACACCAACTCTGGGACTCACCATCTTCATACTGTTTAAATTTCGTCGAAACTTAGTAGCGAATTGTAACATCGAATGCTTAGTTTATGAATGCAGCAGTTTAGAGCACGGTACTCTGATTTCCTTATACTCTAGGTAAAAGACAAATCTATTTCCTACATAAAAATCATACTACTCGAAAACATTCCTATTTTATTTCGTAGCTTTCACTGGTTGCATCTTTTAGTTGGCAGCTATAAACATGCTGCATTCGTTTGCATAATATTTTTTTAATTACTAGTCCAGGTGCCAGAATGTCTGATTTGAGTTTTTACAGTAGTATGTTATAGAGTTTTAATGTAATTACATTTGCTAATGTATCAATATACCAAACTTGTTCTCTTACAAATTAAAATTCAAGTAACGTACAATTTGTTTTTTTTTATTATTATTATTTTATACATTCTTTGCTGTAATATATTACGTTTCATTAAACATTTAAATACTTATATTTATAGTTGTGAATTGAAGTCAGCGCAATATCCTGATCGATTTATACATTAACGGATAGAAAATAAAAAAGTTTCACTCTCTATTGCGGGATATAGTATATTTTATAAAATTCAACAAGCGATTAAACGGTGGATAGTTTGGTTGAGCACCAGACAAATTCATTGCAGAATACAATAGCAGGAATTATCTTCTGCGATCAAATCCAAAAAATGGCTCATTTCAGAAGCGATCTTGCATCTTCCAAGTGAAAATGAATATCATCATTAAAGCGGTTGCTCGAGATAGCTTGACAGAATCGTTAGAATATCGTAAAAGATGTGTGTGACTTCAGGGCCAACCAAAACCTTCCGAGTAGATTCGCTAGAAATCTTCCAAGTGAAAATGAATATCATCATTAAAGCGGTTGCTCGAGATAGCTTGACAGAATCGTTAGAATATCGTAAAAGATGTGTGTGACTTCAGGGCCAACCAAAACCTTCCGAGTAGATTCGCTAGAAATCTATGTGGAAACCCGTCCCGTATATATTCATATGTGTTTGTGAATGTATGTATATATTTGTATGTGTGTGTATGAATATCTATTTCTCTATTAATCCCCCACTGTTTGTAAACGATGTTGGCTTGATTACGTCCCCATGGATTAACAGTTCGACAAAATAAAACCACGACAATACTATAAGCATTAAACTTGAAAATAAATACTCGGATCTATTTTTAAGTCTAAATCCTTCGAGGAAGCACTTTACCGCGGCCCAAATTCAATCACTGAAACAAGTGAAGGCAAAACAATACATGAATATATGCAAGTCGGCGAGATGGCAGAAACGTTAGCACGCCAGGCGAAATGCTTCGCGGTATTTCGTCTGCGGTTACGTTTTGAGTTCAAATTCCGCCGAGGTCGACTTTGCCTTTCATCCTTTCGAGGTCGATTAAATAAGTACCAGTTACGCACTGGGGTCGATGTAATCGAATTAATCCGTTTGTCTGTCTTTGTTTGTCCCCTCTATGTTTAGCCCCTTGTGGGTAGTAAAGAAATAGGTATTTTGTCTGCCGTTACGTTCAAATTCCGCTGAGGTCGACTTTGCCTTTTATCCTTTCAGAGTCGATAAATTAAGTACCAGTTACGCACTGGGATCGATCTAATAGACTTAATCCGTTTGTCTGTCTTTGTTTGTCCCCTCTATGTTTAGCCCCTTGTGGGTAGTAAAGAAACATGTATTTTGTCTGCCGTTACGTTCAAATTCCACCGAGGTCGACTTTGCCTTTCATCCTTTCAGAGTCGATAAATTAAGTACCAGTTACGCACTGGGATCGATGTAATAGACTTAATCCGTTTGTCTGTCTTTGTTTGTCCCCTCTATGTTTAGCCCCTTGTGGGTAGTAAAGAAACATGTATTTTGTCTGCCGTTACGTTCACATTCCACCGAGGTCGACTTTGCCTTTCATCCTTTCAGAGTCGATAAATTAAGTACCAGTTACGCACTAGGGTCGATGTAATAGACTTAGTCCGTTTGTCTGTCCTTGTTTATCCTCGCTATGTTTAGCCCCTTGTGGGTAATAAAGAAACATGTATTTCGTCTATACAGTTCTATATTTAAGAGCTGAGTAATTATGTACATGATTTAATTTATTTACAATTGACGGATATTTGTCCTCATCTTGTTTGTTGTCAATACAACGTTTCGGCTGATATACTCTCCAGGCTTCATCAGGTGTCTTGGGGAAATTTCGAACCTGGGTTCTCATTCCTAAGGTATTTTTTTTTTGTTGTTGTTGTTGATATTATTATTATTATTATTATTATTATTATTATTATTATTATTATATTATTATTATTATTATTATTATTATTATTATTATTATTATTATTATTATTATTATTATTATTATCATTATTCAGATCACTGCCTACAATTGAACTCGGAATCTGGGGGGTTAGTAGCCCGCGCTCTTAAAAACTACTTCATGTGCCCGTGGGCAATTATGTAGTGAATTTTAGGGCTTATAAATCTAGTATTCTCCCATCTTTCCTTAATACCGGTGCCCATATGCTGTTCGACACTTTGCAAATATCCATCAGATCGACATTAAATTCATGGTCTGGGAATCAAACACACGATCTCGCAATCGTGAGTGCAACACCTTAAACACTAAGCCATGCACCTTCAGAAATAACTGCCACTCCGTCCCTTACGACGACGAGGGTTCCAGCCGATCCCATCAACGGAACAGTTTGCTCTTGAGTTTAACGTGCAAGTGGTTGAGCACTCCACAGACATGTGTACCCCTAACATAATTTTCAGGGAGATTCAGCGTAACACAGAATGTGACAAGGCTGGCCCCTTAAAATACAGGTACTACTGATTTTTGCCAGGTGCGTGGACTGGAGCAACGTGAAATAAAGTATCTTTTGGCGGAAATCGAACTCAGAACCCTATGATCGGGAGCCGAAAACTCTAACCACTAAACCAAGAGCCTTCGTACGCACACACACACACACATATATATATGCCTTTACATAAATATGTATGTATATATATATATATAATATATATATATATATATATATATACATATATATATATATGTGTGTGTGTGTGTGTGAATGGATATATACATGACTATGTGGTGTGTGTATGAATGAAAGACAGGTTATTATTTTATTTTAAAAGTCTTAACTCATGAGACTGAACTTATTCCTTCATAAATAATCATTAGCTTGAAACTCGAAGTCAATAAGTATAACCAGTGAAGAATTACCCTTTAGAAATATCTATTTCTGAATATCTATAAAGCGCATTGCTATTATCTCTGCCGCGCCGAAAGATATACATAGGACAAAAAATGTCTCTTCTTTTATTCGTTTACTTGTTTCAGTCATTAGACTGCGACCTTGCTGGGGCACCGCCTTGACAAACTGAGATGTTTATAGCACCTAGGTTTCGCAAACGGTCACCCATCTAAGTATTAATTAGGCTCATTGTTGCTAAACTCTGCTGATCGGACGAGAACTGATAGAAGTAAGCAATAAATACCGTTGCATTGGCCGTACACTTTTAGTAACTGTACACTTTGTAATTCTGTGTATTTGCATGTGGTATGTCTTGGTTCTGTCTATGTCGGTTGTGAGCGGGGAAATATATACTGGAGTCTTTATACCAAGCTGCAAGCTTCGGTTAGGATTACACAATATAACATCGTCTGGCACTCTCACCTGTCCAGTGAAATTGATGATTTCCTTGGAAAAGGCAAGGCACGATAAACTATGGCACGAGTGCCATAACAGTGGTCGCCCAAACTAAGTTGAAGAGAACGTCAGATAAATTTATAGAATCCACCTTTCGATGTATAGTCGATTAAATCGACCTTAAATATCACTGAGTCTGGTTCTTTGTCGTATCGATCTCAAAAAGATGAAACGCAAAATTGGAATACCAATTTCAAAGGTGGATTTGATTGCTGAAAGTAAAATGCAGGAATTCTTCCCGGTGCTCTGACAATTCTACTATTGACATTTCTATCACCAATTCCTTTAATGTATGAATTATTCCAGCACAGTAAATAGTAAATGCCTCTTCGCCAACGAAAACCACCCCTAAAATACGATCTATAAAAGTTAGGTTGTTCCATAGCAATATAAATACTGTATGGCATATCTGTTGGACACGGAAAAGATATTGTCAAGTGCATGCGATTGAAGGTTTTCTTTATCATGAATCAGAACTCAACAGCTTAAATTTCTATCGCTTAAACATTAAAGCAGAAAACAACTCGTCAAAACATTAAGGTATTGGAAACATTAGTTTCGAAATTTTCCATCTGATATTCGAACATCATATTCCGTAATTGCACTAGCACATTCAAAAGCAATCTTTACTATGACATTACGAATATTATGAACATAAAATATATACATTTGTTTTCTCCCATAAAACAAAACAAAAATATTTATATTGTAGAAAGTGACACAAATAACCAAGTAATAAAAAGTCCATCGACCTAAACCATAAAAATGATTAACTCGCACATTCAACAATACATAAATAATGAAACAGGATAATATCGTTCTGAAACTTTTAGCAAAACATGAAATGAATATCAGAATTAAGTACCATTAGGAGACTTTCACCAGCAGTTCTAAACGCAGATTACTCGACCTGCAAAAACCAAGCTGCGGTTATATTAACCAGAAAAAAAGCACCAAAAGAGAAAGAGTTCAAAAAAGCGAATTAAGCAATATAAATGATTATATTATGGAAGCATTAATTTTTAGCAAAGGAAGAATATTACTCAGTGATGAGCTGGTACAAAAATATTCACCATGGAAGTGACCATGAATTTAGCCAATTCGATATTTCGAAATTTATACTAGAAATCATAACCTGCTATCTCTATGGAATGTGCTAAAAATGGAAAATTCAACAGAGGAAAGTGATGTAGATGTTATATATGCTACGAAGACCAAACTAGCTTTAAGAATACCAGATCATACTCTGTTCATTCAGCTTCATTGTGGACCGTTCTAAAGCGCATAATTATTCGTTCTTCTTGACTTGTTTGACCGAGAGGCTCTTAAAAATAATTTGCACAGAGGTAGACTTGTATAGATACGCCGGATACACCGGATTGGTCTTATCAGAATAGGCCAATGGAGATAAGGGAGATAAAATTTGAACTTTATCATTATTACCTTTAATAATTTTTGCCTGTTACGTATAAAGCAAATTGTAAACATTCGGAAATCATTATAAGTTTCTGTTATCCTCCCATAATTTTCCATTAACTAAACAATAAGCTTTTCTACAATTCTCTTTTACTCTTTTAACTGGTACTATTATTTGAATATGGACATGATGGAGCACCGCCTTTAGTCGAGCAAATCGACCCCAGGACTTATTATTTGTAAGCCTAGTACATATTCTATCGGTCCTTTTTGCTGAACCGCTAAGTTACGGGGACACGCCAGCATCGGTTGTCTAGCCATGTTGGGGGCGGGACAAACACAGACACACAAACATACACACATACACACATACATACATACATGCATACATACATACATATATACATATATAAATATATATATAATATATATATATATATATATATATTATATATATACATATATACGACGGGCTTCTTTCAGTTTCCGTCTACGAAATCCACTCACAAGGCTTTGGTTGTCCCTAGGCTATAGTAGAAGACATTTGCTCAAGGTACTACTTACTGCACAGCCACTCCCACGCCTATGTTCTGCAAATTTAGGGGAAGCACTTGGACAATTACATCGATTCATGTGCTTATCTGGTACTTAGTCGAGCCCGAAACATGAAAGGCAAAGTTCACTCAAGCGGAATTTGATCCGAGGACTAAAAAATACTGCTAAGTATTTTGTCCGGCGTGTTAATGATTGCGCTAGCTTACTGCCTTAAATAAACTAAATTATATCAGGAGATTCGGTAATCTGCTGTTCAATAAAGAACTCATTGATGTAGTTACTCACTACTGCAACAAAATGTAAGGTAGCTTATATAACGACACGATTACATACCAGAATTTTCCCATCACTGCACTGGCAACGACAAAACGCTGTAACATTATTTATCCCAGCAGATAAATACAGATTATGGCCAATAACTGAGCAAGGCCTCATTATCAAACGTTATGTTACATTATTAATAGGAAACTACACTGTATATGAAATATTTGAGGATCATAGCAGAAATATGTGAAATATTAGGCTGTTTATCGCTAACAGCATGAAAAGCCTGAGAATATTTTGTTGTAAAAATTAGCAATAATATAAAGATGATCGAATAGAAAGGACTTGGTTTGAATACGAACAAGCTGAACATCGACTTGACTGATGAATTTTAAAAAGCAGTATCGTTACTGCGGTTAAGCAGTTAAAAGTAATAAGAAATGTAATCCATTCGTAGAAAATATAAGAACACGATGTGAAGTTCTTTATGCAGGACTTACAAGTCGCAACACCTAGAAGTCAGTCACTATTAGTACCTATGCAAATACACTATGATTTATATACGTGTATTCCACAAATGATAAGACTAAGATTCGTTAAGTTTGAAGATTATTTTAACTTAGTTTATGCACGTTTGCTAAACGTATCAAATTTTCGTTCCCAGATCAGAATGTTCGATGCATTTCCCAAATTATAAATAATAATAATAACGATCACAACAATAACACGGATACTCAAAATGATGAAAAATAATAGTGGTGGTAGTAGGTGAAGAAACTACTACTGCTACCACTACTACAATGATAACGTTAAAATAATAATAATCTTTTCTACTCTATAGACAAAGTCCGAAATTTTTGGAGAAGGGCCAGTCGATTAGAACGAACCCAAACGCAACTGGTATCTTAATTTATCGACCCCGAATAGCAAAGTCAAACTCGGCGGAATATAGAACTCAGAACGTAAAGACACGAAATACTGCTAAGCATTTTGCCCGGCGTGCTAACATTTCTGCCAGCACTCCGCCTTTAATATACTAGTAATAATAAATATATAATATAAATATATATGTATAGTTATATACATGCATACATACATACATATATATACAATTATATATATATATGCATATATATACATGTATATGGTTGTATGTATGTATATATATATATACGTATATATATGTATATATGTATATATTATAAATCAACAAGCGAAGCGAGTTTAATTTCGTACGGTGCCGAGGCTTGGGAGTTGCGGCAGCAAATTCCAAGTGATGAGTCACACGTTCACATGTGAAGTCAGCGAATAATAAAGTGACATTCCTAAGGAAAAAAGAATTACACAGGGAAACGCAATTCATGATAGGGTGTACCACTGAGGCCATCAGCGGCCATTATTCGCCCCATTAGGCTGCGAACGGCGAGTAAATAGTCTAGAGGACGAAATATTAAGAGACGTGCGAGTGGGTTCCTCACTTCTGCAGTCTTTACATGTAATCTCCTCGTCATTTACCTATACAAGATCCTGTAACATTTTTGTTATTGCTATTTATATTTATTTATAACATTGTTCTATCAGTTTCGTTCCTATTGTTGCTGCTGTTATTATATTTGATATACATTTTTGTATGGGTGGGAGTGCGCTATTATTCCTGTTCTTCAGGAACCTAGGAATGTACTATATATTCTTACAAGTATTGTGAAAAAGCATTGATGGATGATGTTTTATATTTTATTCACCTTATTAATCTACGAATCTCCAAACATCCATTAATCATTTGTTCTTTATTCCTTGTCAATTGTGTGTGTGTGTATATATATATACACATACATACACATATATATATATTTATACATACACGCACACACACACACACATATATATACATATATTTACACAATTATGTGTATGTGTGTGTGCGTGTGCGTATATATATTTATGTACATATGTATATATATATATATATATATATATATATATATGTGTGTGTGTGTGTGTACACACACATACGCACCCACACGCACAGGTATGTATATGATCTTTTATGTGAGAATACATAGGTGGATATATTCTTTTCTACTCTAAGAACACATTTATGGAGAGGGTGCTAGTCGATTAAATCAACCACAATACTCAGCTGATACTTAATTTATCGACCCAGAATGGATGAAAGGCAAAGTTGACCTCAGCGGAGATTGAACTAAGAACGTAAAGACATACAAAATACCGCTAAGCATTTTGCCTGGCGTGCTAACGTTTCTTATTTCATTATTGCCCACAGGGGGCTAAACATAGAGGGGAAAAACAAGAATAGACAAAGGTATTAAGTCGATTACCTCGACCCCAGAGCGCAAGTGGTACGTAATTTATCGACCCCGAAAGGATGAAAGGCAAAGTCGACCTCAGTGGAATTTGAACTCAGCAGGTAAAGACAGGCGAAATACCTATTTCTTTACTACCCACAAGGGGCTAAACACAGAGAGGACAAACAAAGACAGACGAACGGATTAAGGTTATTACATCGACTCCAGTGCGTAACTGGTACTTATTTAATCGACCCTGAAAAGATGAAAGGCAATGTCAACCACGGCGGAATTTGAACTCAAAACATAGCAGCAGACGAAATACCCCTAAGTATTTCACCCGGCGTGCTAACATTTCTTATTTGATTATTGCCCACAAGGGGCTAAAGATTGAGGGGACGAACAAGGACAGACAAAGGGATTAAGTAAATTACATCGACTCCAATGCGTAACTGGTACTTATTTAATCGACTCCGAAATGATGAAAGGCAAAGTCGACCTCACAGGCAGACGAAATACCCATTTCTTTACTACCCACAAGGGGCTAAACACAGAAGGGACAAACAAGGACAGACAAACGGATTAAGTCGATTACATCGACCCCAGTGCGTAACTGGTACTTATTTAATCGACCACGAAAGAATGAAAGGCAAAATCGACCTCGGCGGAATTTGAACTCAGAACGTAGCAGTAGACGAAATGCGGCTAAGCATTTCGCCCGGCGTGCTAACGAGTCTGCCAGCTCCGTGCCTTACATTGGTGGATATATTGATGCATTAAAGATGCATGTGCCTATCTAGTACACATTGTCTCTGTCTCTGTCTCTGTCTCTGTCTCTGTCACTCTCTCTCTCTCTCTCTGAATATGTATATATATATATATATATATATATATATATATATATATATATATATATAGATATATATATATACAAATAAATGAGAGAATGGAGTTGAACGACGATTTAACAAAATTTCTTTATTCTCGACATATGTTTCGAAGGCTGCATATTCCTAATTTCGAAGGAATAAGGGGTGCATTATGCCGCCTTCTCATCAGGAAAAACAAGGAACTTAATTCAGCATCAAGATGAACAAAAACTCTTAGATGACTGCCCACACGGAGCCCATAGCGATAATGAGTGTTTCTTTAAAAGATTCCGTTATAAGCAGTGACGTCAAAAATGGTTGAATGTAGAAAATTCTAGAAAGTTCAAGGGTTCAAACAAGGTTGGAGGGGAGAGATCTAAGAATAGGAAGGTGATAGGGTGCAAATCATATGAATGGTGATGTGTTGTTTGCTTTTGTGATTGAGTGCCTATGTGTGTGTATATATATAAGAATTAGGAATATGCAGCCTTCGAAACATATGTCGAGAATAAAGGAATTTTGTTAAATCGTCGTTCAACTCCATTCTTTCATTTATTTGTATTAAAAAAACACACAAATTTCCACACGAAAGCATGTGATCTCTGCCCTTGGCATGTAGCTTCAACCGTGTTTTTCTGACGTGAATTTGCTACCCAGTATCGTTTAACCGAATTATCCATACTAAGATATTTCATTCAACTAATTATATATATATGTATATATATATATATATATATATATATATATATATATATATATATATATAATATATATATAATATATTACACAAGAAATTACTTAACATTGATTATAATATACCTATTGTGTCTATATACTGTGGCAGTTGTACTTTGTCGTTGGTTTCTGATAATAACTCTGGATCGATGATTTTCTTCAAATAACTGTGTTTGTTTGGTACGCCTTCATACGATTTTGAATCAATGCTTGTTTCGCAATCAGTTCTAAATGATAGTCATCTCGCATTCCTTTCCTTAATATATTTAATATTGATATTATTACAATAAAATTGCAGAAGTATATGTCGACATGTTGTTAATATATCGGACCGTAACTCTGGAAATATGCATGCCTTTAGGCGTCTGATGCGATACATGTTAGGTGCAGACACGTGTAGTTAAAAGAGGATAGAACAAGTAACACATTTGGAAATCTGTAGTGGTGACAACTTGGTCGTCTTAAACAGTTTATGGCTGTACTCCACCAAATATATTTTGTATATATGTATGTATATATATATATACATATATATATATGTGTGTGTTTGTGTGTGTGTGTGGTGTGTGTGTGTGTGTGTTTGTGTGTATATATATATATATATATATATATACACACATATATATAATATATATATGTGTGTGTGTGTGTAAATATTTATATATCTATATATGCATATGCATGTATGTATGGTATGTATCTATCTACCTATGTATATATATATATATATATATATATATATAGTTGAAATTTACACGAAAATATAAGACGGAGAGCCGCGTGTTAGTTTACCGCTCGGGAAGGTGAGAAAGCCTTTTACGCTTCGTGACTACGCACTTCAACAGAAAGAAATATGAGGAAATAAAAAAGAGAGGGAATAAAAATGGTGACGGGTTATTAACCAGAAATCCGGGTCCGTGCGTATGACGTCAGGTCGATGATGGGAAGGATGGCTTCCATTTGCAGATACTGATAGGACACAGAAAGTGTGTCAATAGCCAGCTGGAGAATATGTTCTCCTGGGCTACAAGCGACAGTAGCATCGACCCTTAGTAGTTACCCACATTCACGTGGCAAATATACTTCACTTTGTCGTGCAGCTACTGTTTATACGTCGTTCAAGATTTATTATTGATTATATATATAAATGTATAAATATATATATATATAATATATATTATATATATATATATATATAATATATATATATATCTATATATAATATATAATATATAAAATATATTAGAAATTTACACGAAAATATAAGACGGAGAGCCGCGTGTTAGTTTAACCGCTCGGGAAGGTGAGAAAGCCTTTTACGCTTCGTGACTACGCTCTTCAACAGAAAGAAATATGAGGAAATAAAAAAGAGAGGGAATAAAAATGGTGACGGGTTATATATATATATATACTATGAATATTACATATATATTCCTTTACTTATTTCATTCATTTGACTGCGGCTATGCTGGAGCATCACCTTAAAGAATGTTTGTCGAAGAAATCAACCGCAGGACCCATTCTTTGTAAGCCTAGTACTTATTCTATAGGACACTTTTGGCAAACCGCAGGGTTACGGGAGGTAAACACTCCAACATCATTTGTCAAGTAATGTTGTGGGGGAAACACACACACACACGCACACACGCACACACACGCACACACGCATACCACACACACATATATATATATATATATCTACGACGAACCTCTTTGAGTTTCCGTCTACCAAATTCACCCACAAGGATTTGGTTGGCGCGAGGTAGAAGACAATTGCGCAAGGTGTCACGCAGTGGTACTGAACACGGAACCATTTGGTAGGGAAGCAAACCTCTTACCACATAGCCTATCTAAATTCTTTAAGAAGCTATCTAAATTCTCTAAGCTCGGAACACTGAAAGTATATGTATATTATTCATAAGAAATAAAGAAGAGGGACTGAATAAATCTATTTCTGTGATGACCTCAGGGGAGATAACTTTACGACAAGTATTATTGCTGCTGCTGCTTAATTGACTGCTGCAGGCACTTCTTTTGAAAACAGTTTTGACCAATACTTAATTTATCATCAGAGACGGCAGCTGAAGTTGTTACCAGGAATTCCGCGAATATTAGTGGAAACTACCACGTGCTCTTGCAGGGAAAAAGAATAGTACACTATTCACGTTTATTTTATAAATAATTTTATTAATGATTTTTCTCTACATATTTCATTTAAGTGCATATTTTTGATAAGGGTTGTAAACAAACAAAATACGTAAAACAAAAACATTTTTTAATGCATTTATATAAAGAAATTTAAATATACCTAATTTTATAAAAGTAGCATTTTCGTTGATATTTCTATCTATCTATCTATCTATCTATCTATCTATCTATCTATCTATCTATCTATCTATCTATCTATCTATCTATCTATCTATCTATCTATCTATCTATCTATCTATCTATCTATATATATATATATATATATACATATAGATATATGTTTTCATCCTTTAATAGCATTTTTCCAAAGTTAGCGAATATATTCCTCATACGTTAATATATATACAACTATATATATATATATATAATATTAATATACATATATATATCTGTGTGTGTGTGTGTATACATGTATATATATATGTTTATACGTATATGTATGTACGTATGTATTTATGCATGCATGCATGTGTGTGTGTGCGTCTGTGTTTATATATCTTTACGTGCTTCCATACTATCTGTTTGTGTGTCTTTGATTTAATATTAGAATTTATAATCTACGGATGGCAAATGCGGTGAACTGAAACATCAGTAATGAATACACTGCTTCCCATTTTTTTCTTGAATAAACACTATGAGGTGATAAGAGAAACAGTTTGGATAAAAGGAAGGCAAAAGATAAAAGAGAGATCTCAGTCAGTTCAATAATTGATTTCAGAAGATAATTCGTTTAAGGTGATTAAAAGAAAATCTACTAATAAAGGGGAAGAACAAAATCCTTTTATTTCCAGGAAGAATTTATATTACAATTAAATTACGTAAACATGAAATAATTATGTTATGAATAATAACATTGCTTAATGGAATTATTTCCAGTGCTCTTTCTTTATTATCGTACGAGTAAATATTCATATGAGATACATATACATGTATGTATATGTGTTTGTGAGTGTGTGTTTGTTTTTCACTCAATCTCTCTCTCTCTCTCTCTCTGTATACACACATATACACACACACATACATACACACGCACACATACACACACATATATATATACAGAATGAAAAACAAGCTCATATATATATATATACATATATACAGAATGAAAAAAGCTTTTATATATATATATATATATATATATATATATATATATATATATATATATATATATATATATATATATGTATGTATATACACGATGAT
>NC_043006.1:46579310-46598421 GCF_006345805.1 Octopus sinensis
TCTATCTATCTATCTATCTATCTATCTATCTATCTATCTATCTACTATCTATCTATCTATCTATCTATCTGGCTGTCTGTCCGTCTCTCTGTCTCTCTGCCTGTTTTCTATGTGGATAGATAGCTAGATGCTAAATATGAATATACATATATAAATATCTATAAATATTTATATGCTGTAGCATATTTTCAATAGACCTATGTATATACATTTCCTTACGTATAAATATATATATATATATATATATATATATATATATATATATATCACACGGAATGTTTTACTTCTTTTTAATTCTCGGGTTGCTTTGAGGGGATGGACTTAGAGCAACGTTTTGTTTCACAGTAAAATCTGAAGCGGTGTATAAATATCTTTTTGTAGAACATTATTACCTCATATTTATAGCATTCACAGTGGTAATATTCTTGTGTGTTTCTAGCTAAAAGGAACAAACTAAAACATAATAATAATAAAAAATAAAAATAAACAATAGAAATCCCAACCAAAAAATACGAAAGTAAACTAAAAGAAATAGAACGGAGATATAATTCTTATCAGCAGCTTTTCAATATTTTCTCCCCCCTCCTTACCTTTTTCCCTTATGGCTAGCATTGTCTCTATAGAACAGCTATATACATTTTTTTTTTGTCGTGTTTCGTTATCGATTTCTTACGACGTTTTTATGAAGCAATGAAATAGTGGAGAAATGCGTCGGTCGGTAAGTAAGCGGATAACTATTGTCCATTTATTATTGAAAATATCAAATAATTTTACGTAGAGAAACAACAATGTTAATGTATTTGTTCACAGCTTGTTTCTCTTTCGGAGCGAAACCTTTAGGCCACGGTGAGAAAGTGAAAAGTTTGTATCTTCAATTGACGAATGAGAAAATGGAAGCATGCGAATATATCTAAGGGCTACTTCAATTGCTTTATTTCAGAAGGAAATGGGCGTCGGATTTAAGAAAATACCATATCGAAGATTTGCATTGAAAGAAATAAATCACTTTTAAGAAACGAAACAATTCACATTGAGTAAGTAAATGATTGTAAACATCCTGCAAGCAATATGGCAGCCAGCTGAATCTCTATTCACACGGAGAATTACACGCTAAGTATTTTAGAGTGTAATATTTGTGGCGGTCATTTATTTGTGTATTAAAAAGAACCCCTTACTCTATAGAAACGAATGTGACGTCACCAGATACTGAAGATTATGATAACAATCACAGTTCATATATCAGGTCATCATATAAAATTTATCTTTCCTACTTGTCCTATTTCATAAATAAAATAAGCTCTGCTTATATATATATATATATATATATATATATACGTTTAGATATATTAATTTACGTACGTTTATTCATGGAATGCGTTTCCGAATTATTTATTCAATGGGTGAAGTGAGAACTTCTAGGCTAGAATGTCTAATATTTATGTATACAAAGGCAGATGTTTCTAGCCGAAAATCAACCGTAAGTTGTGTTTACCATTATAATCGCTACACAAATATCAGCCTCTTATATATAAATACGTGGCCTAGATTCTGCAATGAATATTGCGAGATAACCGGACACAGTATGAAAACATAAACAAATGTAAGGAAAATATGAGCTAATATTATCAAGGGGAACCGAAATGGCTGTGTGGTTCAAATTTCCCTTCACTACCTCCTGTTTTCGAGTTCGAGTATACGAGGGTTGACTGAAAAGTTCCTGGCTTTAGAGCTATCCCGAAAGGTTTGGTTGGAGGCTCGACCTTCCGAGTTCTTTTACAAGGTGTATGAATAATGAAGGACAGCTGCAACACGTGTGTGAATCTAAGAGGAGAATATGTTGACTAAAATAATGATTAACTGACGCTTCTATATTTCCTTTTACCCCAAATCAGGAACTTTACAGCACGTCCTTGTACTACATTGTAGTTCGTTGTATACTCTTACTCTTTACTGTTTTGCTACTTTCAGCCATTTGACTGCGGCCATGCTGGAGCACCACCTTTAGTCGAGCAAATCGACGTATTCTCTGTAAGCCCAGTACTTATTCTATCGGTCTCTTTTGCCGAACCGCTAGGTTGCGGGGACGTCAACACACCAGCATCTGTTGTCAAGCGATGTTGCGGGGACAAACACAAACAAACAAACATACACGCACACACACACACACACACATATACATATAAATATATACGACGGGTTTGTTTCAGTTTCCGTCTACCAAATCCACTGACAAGGATTTGGTCGGCCCGAGGCTATAATAGAAGACACTTGCCCAAAGTGCCACGCAGAGGGACTTAACCCGGAGCCATGTGGTTGGTAAGCAAGCAACCCACCACACAGTCACTCCTACGCCTATGATTAGAAAGTATGCTTTGATATAGATTCTGGTAGATAAAAATTTGATAAGAGTAAGTTGGTATAAAGACATTGCAGTTTACTATCGCGAATACAAGCGGGTGAAGTGGGGGTTATACAAAGGATGTCTGCTATAATGTTATTGGACAGAGTTCGTTGCTTGGAGATCCCGGAGTCAGTTGAGATCAAACTGCCATTCCCCTGCAGTGATTGGACACAACGCCGATACTAAGGTCATATTGTTAGAATGTCACAGGAAATTATTGCAAAGATGATTCGTCAAACCAAACCAACCAGCAATGGATGCAGGGGTAAACCAAAAGTTGGATAATATTCATAGAACCGGTTCACGTTGGAGAATCGGACAAAAAAATTCTATGACGTTTACTTATGACAGGACTCTATTTAGTAGATGCTCCGCTATTCATGGGATGAGAGTTACAAGGCATCTACCGCTACTCGCAGGCGGTGATGATGGTAGGATAGACACGACATTAACTTTCGTTGAAGGAACGTTCTTGTTTTTTTTTTTGTGGTAGATTTACGCTGTTACTCGCTTGAATTACATCATCAGCCTTCGGAGATTTTAAAGTAAATTGCTCCCTCCGTTTTACATTTCTCAAAAAAAAAAAAAAACTTCGGAAGTGGTGATAGATACTACGCTTATTATTCTGTTCCTATAATTATAAAAAATTATAGGACGTGATAGATGTTATTTGTTTTAATTCCGTGAAGTAGTAAACCCTTTTTTAAACATATAGTCACTTTAATATAGATATATAATAGTGGGTGCAAAACCACATCTGTACGTGTAATTGTTTCACCAAGAGAGGAAAGAATTGTGAAAAATATTTCCATATTTTATCAACAATATATATATGAACTGTAAATCGTTTAGTGGAGTATTTAATTTCTCAATATAGATAGACGAACCTGAAGCCTCAAAATATTTTAAATGTCAGAAAATTGCTTTTTGTAACACTATTATCTTTCGATTTTTTTATTAAAAAATTGCCCATAAACTACTATGAGAAAAGTTAATGTTAAAAATATGGTGGAAATGTAGAGGAGATTATGATTGAGAATTAAATTAAAGCATTAAAATCTATGTGGATGCACATTATAGAAAAGAGCCATCTTATTTCTGTCAGAGACTTAAGATAATATTGTCTTGCTCTATTTTTTATATAGTGATTGTGTCTTTGTTGTACAGAAACAAAAGAAAATAGATGCGTACAATCACTAGATGTTATATAAAAAATTTCTCTCTTCCTAATGGTAGTATAGAGTTGTAGCTGAAGGTATTTAGTTGCACGCTGATGAAGGTTGGAAGTGGAAGATTAGGGAGAAACGAACGGCAGTGCCGTCTGAGTACGGACTGATGTATTAATTGGTTTGAAGTCAACCACATCGTTGATATATAGGTAGGAGGGAGTGACAGTCAACCGGTAACAGAAAATATTTTGTTGTTTAGTATGTCAGTGAAAAAACTTGTTTTAGTTGATACTGAAATGGTATAAGCAAGGAGGAAGCCACGGACATAAGAGATACTGGTGGATCCATATTCAGGCTACCTTGCAGCTGATTAGCTAACATTTGCCGAGAGGAATATCACACATTTCCTTTCATTTTTCATTGGTGATGAGCCAATGGTGAGAGATAACAGAGAGAGTAACTTTTCTGTCGATTCTGAAGATATGAAAGGTGAATCGGTGCTCCTTCAGGAAGGTGAAATGTTCACATGTTGGGACATGTTATTTGAGTTAACTCAAATATGGGGCGTCAGGAACAAAGTTGGCTGGCAAATTCGAGGAGGTTTTATTCCTTGACAACAAGATACACGGTAGCGGGTTTCGAATATCGGAACATATCTGTATCGAGAGCATTTGAATTGTATGGCCCTTATACAGCGAAGCTGGTTTCATTGTTTCGAGAGTAATGGTTGATATATTGTTTCAACTGGTGAGCATGTTAGTCTGTAACAATTCGGGACTCTTTTGCACATGGTTATTATTGTGTGGACGCCCCCAGACGATGAAGTAGGCTAGCCCAATACGTAGATATTGAGGGAGAAGTCTAGACGTCGTCAGAGTCGAGCAGAGAGTACAGCTGTGTAGATTAGAATAGTAGAGAGCAGAGTAGCGTTGAGTAGAGGTCATGTCATCCGAACGTGCGACATAACATTGGCGACGAGGATTTCGTAGCTCGCACAGCCACTGTATAGTATTGCGACATAACTGTTATGTGTAGTCGTGTCAATGGTGGAGTCGAAATGTATAAATGTGGATATGATTGAATTAGTGTCTGCAGTTTAATGAGAGATTTGATGCAAAACATGCAGTATATGTAAACGCTTTTACCCCGATTGTTGTCATTGCATAGTAAAAGGAACCCCCAAAAGTTTTGGGTGCATGGCTAACGGATAATAAATTTTTAGAAAAGTCAATTGAAACTTAGAATAAATTATGGCTCTACATTTGGGACAATGTTGCTCTTACGCATACAAACATATTGTATCGACCCAACTGATTGGAATATCTCATTACACATTTGTACCTATGGCTAACTGATGAGCTATTTGTATTATCTCTTTGCTATTTTGCCATTTCAACCTCATTGTAAAGGACTAACTGATGTGATGCCACCTCCACGGCAGCATCTTGACACACTTGTCTCATCAACTCTCGTTACCAGCATTGAAACACCTCTCCCTTTCTGGAGCACTGGCCTCCCTGTCGTGTTGTGTTTACGAGATTTCAGTACAATTCCTTGCTAGGGCTTGTTTGTCCTGCGGTCAGTAATTGTGTATGCTCAAGGAGTAAGTTGCCGGTGTGAATCGTCTCTCTCTATCCAACGCCCTTTCTCTAGACTTGCTAAATTCGATGTTCAGAGAAGAAACAGTTCGCTTTCTAATGGTGCGAGATCTGTTCCCTGCGTCGTAGACCATAATCATGCTTTGAATCGCCCTGGGCTTACCTATCATGAACCAATGGCGAACCAGGATCTTTGGGGATTGGTGATATGTGGGATGCAAAGGTATATTCTGAAGAGAAAGTCTACAGTTATGCATCCAGCCGTTTCTCTTGAGTCAGGAGTAGTGCAAGCAAAGCACATGTGCTGCCAGGAATTCTTAGAATGGATCTGACGTTGCTTCACCTGTTAGCTGACTTGAAATGCCTATGTGTCTTGGTAGCCGGAGTGTTCATGGTTGCGGATCCATTGAATAAGCTGCCGGACGAGATAGTGAAGATGCCGACGACCGCTCGGTTCAAAGTCTCTCTTGACCAGAAATGGCCTGAACTCTTTGTATGACCACCCTCCCTGTACATAACTCCCTGTCCCCCTACATGGCTTTGCTTTTGCTTTTTGAGCCAATAAAAATTGAATTGAATTGAATTGAAACACTGTATGTATGATTAAAACTACATGCATGAAATAAAGTAATAGAGATATTAAATTCTGCAAAATCTCGCTCTTATTATTATTGTGGTACGAAGTGAAATGCACTGTAAGAAGCTAAAAGTCATGTGAGGTAGCTAGAGCGTCTGCGTGTGAATAATTCACTCGCAGAATTCTAATTGATCAATGAAAGAAACACTTTAAACAGCATTCACAGTAATCTATTACGCTGATGTTATATAAGATGATGTGATATACAAAAAAAATGTACGAAATATAATAGCAATTGCAAATTGTAAGTAACTGGACAATGCAATAAAATAAATAACCCGTGTGTATATCGTCAACAGGAACAAAACCATTGACGGCAGCTGTAGAAAATATCAGCAATATTGAAAAGTGATCCGTTGCACTTTGAATAAGAAGCAATTGCAAAACAAGAAAGAAAAACACAAACACACACAAAGAAAATAAAACAAAATAACTCAATAAAATAGAAAAAAAAATCTACGGTAACAAAAATAAGCAAGCAACAACAAAAAAAAGCACAATCCAGAAAATGCCAAGTAATATAGCAACAACTTTCATTACTGTAAATAATTAAAAAAAACAAACAAAACGAAGGAATTTTTTTTCTTACCTCTCCTTACTACTCCAGAAACCATTTTCTTACATCACAACTAAGTTTTATCTTCTTTCTGAAATCAATAAAAAAACATAAATGAATTGCATAACGATGATTGCATCGATTTTTCTTCTCAAATAGTTCAGCTGCAATCTTTTTCTTTTTCTCCACGACTTTGATTAAAACTCTTTTGTGTGCATTTTTCTCCATTCTTCTTATTTTTCTTTTTTCCACTTCACTGCTTCTTTTCTTCTTGCCGTCTTTTACTTCCAGATTCTGACTGGTAGGCGGTTTGGGGATGGTATGAAGAATGCATTCTTCTTCTTCTTCTTCTTCTTCTTCTTCTTCTTCTTCTTCTTCTTCTTCTTTTCTTCTTCTCCTCCTTCTTCTTCTTCTTCTTCTTCTTCTTCTTCTTCTCCTTCTTCTTCTTCTTCTTCTTCTTCTTCTTCTTCTTCTTCTTCTTCTTCTTCTTCTTCTTCTTCATCTCCTTTATCTTCTTCTTCTTCTTCTTCTTCTTCTTCTTCTCCTCCTTTTTCTTCTTCTTCCTCGTCTTCCTCTTCTTCTTCTTCTTCTTCTTCTTCTTTTTCTCCCTCTCCTCCTCCCCCTCCCCCCTTCTTCATCGCCTTCACCTTCATCTTCTTCTATCAACTCGCCCTCCTCCACCTCTCCCACCACTTCCACATTCATTTTTATCGACTCCCTCAGTGAACGTCGTCTTTCGATATATTTATGCGAATTCCTTAACTAATTTTTTTTTACATTCTTTTATTTGCTCTGCAAGAAACTTTTGTATTTTGTCAACATGTCTAACATACCAACGTTTTGTAGATTTTAATCTATTCCATCATTTTTATTTTTTCTCTTCAGAATCTATCATCTCACATTTACAGGAAACATATTTTCTCACATTTTGTTTTTCATAAAAAAATAGTTTTATAACAAAGGATTCGTAATATGTATGATTAGGTAGTTAGGTAGGTTCGAGGCTTTGTATGGGCATATAAATAGGGATAGGTGTGTATGCACGTTTTAAATTCTGTACAAATGAATATTTTATGTGTTTCCGTTGTTTTCTAGTTTTGTCTGTAGCCAATAATATTTTGAAATTATTCAACAGTTTCTGAAAGACAGATATACAACGTTATGTATCTCATAATAAGAAAGTTTTGTATGAAATAAGAGGTTTCGTTCGATGAAATTAATATAAAGAAAAAATAAAAATGTAATAAGTGATATAATTATTACAAGTTTTTTTCTGTTTCAGATTTGCTATGAGTAAGAACTTACACATTTACATGCGTATATACTAATGCATATATATTATATATATATATATATATATATTATATATATATATATATATATATAGATATATATATATGTGTGTGTGTGTGTGTGTGGGTGTGGTGTAGTATGTATATGCATATTACACGAGCGCACACATTTCAAATACATCTCAAATAGATGTACTTACTTATATACATACAGAAAGGCATACATACATACGCACACACAAAGACATTCACAGATATATGCACACATATATTTTACGAATATCTATGAATCTCGCTATCAGTGTATCTGCCGTCTTTTGCACTGATCTTTTCATAGACACATATTCTTAAGCAGTAACTGACACAAAATTCCTCAAATGCACATACATTTTAACCACCATCTTTTTATTTGAAGATCCGTTTATATGTATGGACGAAAGACTTTCGTTTTAAAAGACGATCCACTATTTAAGTGAGTTAATATATTTGTATATCTTTAGATATGGAGTCTCCAGTTCTTTGTGGTACGATTACGAATAATTAACTCCTTATCGAAACAAAGAAAATTAAATTAAATCCGACTTTAGACGGCTGCTAATCTAAAGCAAATATACTTTGTTCAAAATATCGATAGTTGAAAAAAAAAACCTAAATGATTATACTAAGTTGCTCGCAAAATGAAAGCGCAGGAACATTTATAAACAAAGAGAGGAGTGTTGACTGGTTTCTAATATTTCATATCGCACAAATACATAGGAATTGCTAAATCTCAGAGAAAGTATTGTACTTTGTGCAGAATTAAATACAGCGGCATTCACTGGCGGAGACATTATGAATTGGGCTTGACAGAAAAAGCGAGCGAGGAAGGTTCGAGTTTGAGGTAAGTTTGTAGTAAATTGTTTCATAAGATACTAAAAAAATAAAAGTAGAACAATGATTATAATACTGTGTGCTTATGAATGATGGGAAAAAAATTTTTGTTTTGTGATAGACAAATGCATTCTTTCTGGATATATCTCTTTTACTCTTTTACTCGTTTCAGTCATTTGACTGTGGCCATGCTGGAGCACCGCCTTTAGTCGAGCAAATCGACCCCAGGACTTATTCTTTATAAACCTAGTAATTATTCTATCGGTCTCTTTTGCTGGGGGACGTAAACACACCACCATCGGTTGTCAAGCGATGTTGGGGCGACAAACAGAGACATACAAACATATACGCACATGCATATATATATACGAGGGGCTTCTTTCAGTTTCCGTCTATCAAATCCACTCACAAGGCTTTGGTCGACCCGAGGCTATAGTAGAAGACACTCGCCCAAGGTGCCACGGAGTAGGACTGGACCCGGAACCATGTGGTTGGTAAGCAAAGCGCATGGAAAAAGAAATGGGGAAAAAATCCTTTCTACTATTAGCACAAAACTTGAAATAATATGGGCAGGTGTCTAGTCGATTGCATCGACTTCGCTATTTGACTGCTACTTATAGCATGGACCCCGAAAGGACGAAAGGTAAAGTCGACCCCGGCGGAATTTGAACTCAGAAAGTAAATTCGGAATAAATGCTGCTAAGGGTTTTGTCCGGCGCAGATAGAGCCAAAATAATCTACGTACTAGATATAGTGAAACATCATGAAAGCAAACCCTATGAAATATTGTGATCAGTCTCGAACATCATGGAGCAGGAGTTAAAGTAGCTCACGGTCAGTATCGCGTAGAAACACTGAATTTAATAACGCAACTGACGCAATTTTGACCCAATGAAATAACACAAATTATAAACTTCATTCTCTACGTGACCACCCCACATATTATGAAGCAATCCGAAAAGAAGATACTGCATGAATTTATCAGTCAATAGAATAACTAATATTCTTATGCAATCCTAACTCCATAGCGTTTTGTACAAACTAACAGTAAATTTTTCAGAATGCTTACGGCACGCATTTTCCACGAGATAATTCGTCACAAACCACACACATCTATATATATAAAACTGTAGTTGTGTGAGTGTCTGTCCCCTTCGATTTAGATTCCTAACTCCTCCCACATTTTGCGGTGCAGTTTAACCAAATTCGGGTATCTTATAGTCGTGATTAATATCGAGCCCGTCTGAGGATTAGCGCGCGTCTACGATGAGTCTACGATTTTAAAAATAATTTAACATCATTTTTATTCCATTTTAATGCATAATTTTTCGTGTGTCGATGGCGGCGGAGTTGGCGTCCATGGTCACAACCTGCACCTGTTGCTTCTCCCCCTTCCCTCCCTCGTGAAGCTGTGGGGAAGGGAGTGTAAAGAAATCAACGTCGTAATGCGTTGTCAAGGAGACCAGCGTTCTTTTAGAACAACGACTTCATGGCTTGAAGACACCAAAACAGAAATGGCTAAGAAAGCCCGAATTGGCATCTATAAAGGAAGTAACTCTCTAAAAATGCTTATATAGTTATTTCCCTTACAAACCCGAGCAACGCCGGGCGATACTGCTAGTTCTATATAATTGGGTGGTTCTGAAAGTTCACGCCGATTTATAGTAGCTTACCATTCCACTTATTTTAGAAAATGGTTGAGTATATAAAACAGGATTTGAGAACGCCTACATTTAGAGCACATTTTAAGCTACCTTTTCGTGGAAGAAGGTTTACGTTCCTATAACCTGTGTTAATTTTGTAACCCTTTAAAATGGAAGATAAAAGAGTTCATTATCGGCACTTGATACTTTGGTAACCAGACAAAAATTGCTGCAGCTCGGCTGGGATGTGTTACCCCACCCTCCATATTCACAAAATATTGCTTCTTCGGATTTCCTCTAATTCAGGTCTCTACAGAATAGTCTTAATGGTAAAAATTTCAATTCCTTGGATAACGTAAAAAGATACCTTGATGAATTCTTTGCCATGACACCACCTCAATTCTGGGAAGAGGGTATTTTCAAGTTAAAGGAAAGATGGAGACGCAGTGTGCAACAAAATGGTTCATATTTGGTTGATTAAAACTGTAATGGCAAGTATTTATTGACCATTTTCTTTCCTTTAAAAATCGGCACGAACCTTCCAGACAACTCAATATCTTCAACAAACCAACACGCAACACTATAATAAATTACAGAGAAGTATATTCTAGTACTGAAACAACATAAATTACACTGCGCATTTAAAAGAAAAATCCTCTCACAAACTAACAGATATTACGGTACAACATGAAATCATAAAACGTTGCACAAAACAAAAAATAACACCGCCGTGCATTCAACTGTGATCTGTTGCATCAATACAAATCTAATTTACCAAAATACGATGCTGTAAACATTCCAGGAAGGCATGTGCAGCAGTTTCAACTATCGGTAATTAGTGCACTTGGCACAACACCCAAACACACTTGTCGACATGCATGTTAGTGCAATCCTGTATGCTGTTAGAAACCTAGCCTTGATGTTACCAAGTCTGAAGACAATATCCCTGTTAAATAGTCCAGCACGAAATAGTAACAGAAACAGCAGTAGCAACAACAGCGGAGGCGCAATGGCTCAGTGGTTAGGGTAGTAGACTCGCGGTCGTAAGAACGCGGTTTCGATTTGCAGACCGGGCATTGTGAGTGTTTATTGAGCAAAAATAACTAAGCCCCACGAGGCTCCGGGGGGGGGGGTGTGAACCCCGCTGTACTCTTTCACCACAACTTTTTCTCACTCTTTCTTCCTACTTCTGCCACAAAGCAGAGAAACCTTGGTGTAACCTACTACGGTGTGGTAAACTTTCAGACACTAGTCTAGATAGCGAATCCTCTGTACCCCAGGATGGTACAGCCCTCCACCTGTTAAACGCAACCGTTTACGGAATGAGGATAACAGCGTAGCTTTCGCGCCCTTGCAAACGCCAGTCTATCGCATGTGGTGGGTGGATCTTCAAGTTGCCACACGCATTCTTAGTAGCTTAGAACAGGCTCGAATTAGAGATTATTCTTTGTGGCTAATGGCGTAAGTCCTGATTGGAAGAAGGCAATAACCACGATTATGCGCATTGCTCTCTGACAAAAGTCAAGACACATATAATAGACTTTTTGCCAAAATAAATGTATTACAGCAGAATGAGGGACCTGATAATATAATTGTAGATTTCGGAAAAGCAGCCCATAATGGATTTCTGGAATCGTTTACTGGGACGAATTTGGCATGATGCTTGTTTCATTTAGGACAAAATGTGTACAAGCATGTCGTGCAAGAAAGACTAAAATGCAGGTATCACGGAGATGATAGTTTTAGTCCGAAAATTCGGTGTTTTGTTGCCATTGCTTTCTTGGCCCTTGATGATGTTGTAGATGGATATGAACAACTTTTAGATGACGTTGATATTCTAGAGTCACTTGTATCCTATTTTGAAAATAATTATATAGGATCACCGAGAGGAAGAGGACAAAAGGGGCGACGCTTTGAACTTCCAATTCCATTGTCTATATGAACTGTTTGGGTTAGATGCATGATGGGAATTGCTCGTAGAAACTTATCACTGCGCGGTGAAAAACAAAGTGAATATTAGTCATCCAAATATTTGGAGACTTACTGATGTGATTAAATGTGAAGAAAGGTTTGCCAGTATCAAATTGTAGAAGTTTATGCAAGGAGAACCAAACCCAAAGAAAAATACAGCGTATAAAACTGCGTATAAAAGATGTCACGAAAAATATGATCGAAGTCAAAAAAGTATTTTTCTAAAAGCATTTGCACACAATCTTAAACATTATGAAAAAGTAAATATTAGACAGCAAACCTTAAAATAAACATCTTTTAATTCAGATATTCGTTCTTCCATTTTTTCTATGATCTCGACGAATTGACTGACGACGAATTGACCTGGGGAGAAATTAAACGACGTCAAATTGTCGTTGACGAATTGACCGGAAATCGATCTGCATTACTCCGCAATGAGCCAGTTTCCCCATTTCTCTGGCGTACATACTCGTCCCTGGAGGGGAGTCCGGTCTGTCGGCAGGATTACTCCTGTTTACTAGCTGATTGGACTGTAATGTGAAATGAAATGATTTGCTCAAAAATATTTCGCATCACCCGGTACAGGAATTGAAACCACAATTACGAATCCAAAACCCTAACCACTAAGCCATGCACCTTCATACTATGAAGCCCTACAACCCAAAATTTTAGGAGATTTATTGAATCCTTGCACAAAGAAATTTGTAAGGAAGTGGGAAAGAGTTATTTAACTATTACGCTTCGAAGAATCATAAAATTCTAATAATATATATACATCTTGATTCTTCTCATCAAAGTCGTTTTCAACATTATCATCAGCGCGGTCATCCATATCAACACCCCCACCCCCACCACCGTCACCGCAATACCATCTTCCTTGTAATTATTATTTAATTATTGTCATATCCTTGTTAGATTCAGACTACTCTACAGTTATCTTCAGGTAGGTTGATTTAGTTAGTCTTATGCATCCTTAGGTTTGTGCGTAGCAAACTTCATACGTAATAATAAATCTATTATTAGTTTTTCGTGCGGAACAAAAAAAAAATGAAAGAAAAATTAATGTAACAACATAATGATGATATCGTTGATGGTGATAATGATGATGATGATGATGATGATGATGATGATGATGATGATGATGATGATGATGATGTTGATGAACAACATCATTGCCATCATCATCATTTAATAATAATTACCTCATAATAAAAGTAATAACACCATAACGTAATCTCAATAACGTTGCAATAATAATAATAATAATAATAATAATGTAATAATAATAATAATAATAATAATAATAATAATAATAATAATAATGATGATAATAATAATAATGATAATAATAATAATAATAATAATAAATAATAAGGATGATGATGATGATGAGGATAAGGATAATAATAATAATAATAATAATAATAATAATAATAATAATAATAATAATAATAATAATAATAACAACAATAATAATAATAACGGAAATATCAACAACAGTAACATGCAACACTAATAGTAATTCGATAAGAAGATTTCATAATTGATTCAGTAAATTAATCATTTTCATTAGCACTAATGAATAAATGAAGATTCTATTGATCTTCGTCAGCACAAGTTTATTTAGTTAATGAAATATCGAATGCTTTCCTGATATCTTTCTTGCCTCTTTTTGTTTTGTTTAAAAAAAAAATTCTTTGTTACTTTTTAATACTGTCATTTTATTTATTTATTTATTTATTTTCTTTGTTATGGACATGCACTTACCATCTGAACTTGAATGGGCTCTCGGAGTTTATCATGCTTAGATTTGCCCGTTTGAAAATAAACCAGTGGTTATAATAGTAGTAGTTGTTGAAGCAGCAGTGGTACTAGTAGTAGTGAAGCAGCAGTGGTACTAGTAGTAGTGAAGCAGCAACAGCAACAGTAGTAGTAGTAGTAGTAGTAGTAGTAACAGCAGCAGTAGCACCAGTAGTAGTAGTATTAGTGGTAGTAGTAGAAGCAACAGCGGTAGTAGTAGCAGCAGCCAGCAGCATTATTATTATTATTAGTAGTAGTGGAAGAAGTATTGGTAGTAGTAGTAGTAGTAGTAGCTGAAGCAGCAGTGGTAGTAGTAGTAGTGAAGCAGCAACAACAACAGTAGTAGTAGTAGTAACAGCGGCAGCACCAGTAGTAGTGGTATTAGTGGTAGTAGTAGTAGCAGCAGCGGTAGTAGTAGCAGCCAGCAGCATTAGTAGTAGTACTGGAAGAAGCATTGGTAGTAGTAGTAGTAGTAGTAGTAGTAGTAGTAGTAGTAGTAGTAGAAGTAGTAGTAGTAGCATTAGTAGTAGTAGTAGTAGTAGTAGTAGTAGTAGTAGTAGTAGTAGTAGTGGAAGCAGCAGTGGCAGTATCAACGAAAATAGCAAGAATAAATATTTCCGGCGCCGAGCTGGCAGAATCGTTAGCACGCCGGGAGAAATGCGTAGCCGTATTTTGTCTACCGCTACGTTCTGAGTTCAAATTCTGCCGAGGTTAACTTTGCCTTTCATCCTTTCGGGGTCGATAAAATAAGTATCAGTTGAACACTGGGGTTGATGTAATCGGTTTATTCCCACCTCTCCCAACCTGCCCTTGTGGCAAAAATTTGAAATAACAAAAATAGCAATAATTGTTATTATTACTGAGACTGCGAACCTACAGAAACTTTAATATGCCTAGCGAAATGCTCAGCAGCATTTCATCCGGCTTTATGATCTGAGTTCAAATTCCTCAGAGGTCGACTTTGACTTACTTTCGGGGTCGAAACTGAAATGAGTGGCAGTCGAGTCGTAGTAATAGGGACGCGGGAATTTTGAAATAATCATCATTAAAGATGATAATAATGACGATGACTATGATGATGATGATGATGATGATGATGATGATGATGATGATGATGATGATGATGATGATGGTGGTAGTGGTGGTGGTGGTGATGTTGAGGATGGACGACGATGAAAATGAAACAATAATAGTTAGTGTTTGAGTTGCGAAATAGTGAGAGCAACTATGTAGAAGAAATAATGAAAATTAACTTACCTTTACTAAGAACAAAAAACAAAAACAAAAAAAAACAAACAAAAAGTATTGATTGGATAGTTATCGAAGTGCTTTTCAAATGAGAATTTTCTTAACGGTAAAGCTTCATTACACTCTATGGAGTTGGCTTGATGGAAGCAGTAATTATACTGGAATGATGGATGTGAAGGATTGATCTACGAATTGTTCATCATATACGCACACACACACACACATATATATATACATATATATATACATATATATATACATAATATATATATATATATATATTATGTATACTCACAAATACACCTCTATGTGTATGTACATATTTCCTATATGCACCTGCTACAATATATACCGCTCCCACAGCCCCCACACATGTTTATATATACCTATATACACATACATATATATATATACAAATATATACATTCATATATATACACACAAACATTTATATACATATACATATACATACCTATATATATATGTGTATATATATGCATATATATATATATATATATATATATATAATATATATATATAAACATATATATGTATATATATATATCTATAAAGTATGTATGTATATGTATATTTGTCTGCATTACATAAGTAGAGAAATGGCAATGCGGGATGGAGGGAGAGAGTAATGTGGTGAGAGAGTATCCTGTTGTTGGAGAGTATTAATGTTGTGAGAGAGTATCCTGTTGTGAGAGAGTATTAATGTTGTGAGAGAGTATTACAGCCTATTAAACGAGTATGAAATGCTTTGAAGAAGTGGAATTAAAAGAAGGTAATATATGGAAACAAAAATATTTAGAATTGCACAAGAAGTATAAAAATTATATAAAGGCAATCATGGAGGCAAGATCCTGATAGCTATCTATCTATCTATCTATCTATCTATCTATCTATCTATCTATCTATCTACATGTATGTAGGCGGTGCTCTAGCATGGCCACATTCAAATGACTGAGACAAGTAAAACAATAGGAAAATTATATATGTATACACATATATACAAATATATAAATAAAGAAATACATGAATAAATATTCATATATATATATATACACATATATATTTATATATATACATGTACAAAGATATATCTATATATATATATATATATAAGGATGAAATATATCTTGGAAACAATTAAATTGAGCAATTAGTAAAAAGACAAAACAGAGACAAAATAATCCCGAGAAAGAGAGAGAGAGAGGGAGAGAAGGGGGTGACAGAGAGCAAGGGGGAGAGAGAGAAAGAGAAAGAGAGAGAGATGGGCAGACGGAGAGAAAGAGTGAAAGAGAGAAAGAGAGAGTGAATGAGTGAGTGACAGTGACTAAACTTAATTAAAGATATTCGTAAGCCAGATCTTTGGAATATTAATATTGCAGGATTTGAAATGTGAGATTGCATAATTGTATGCAGTCGACTTGTTAGCGGATCAAACGAAAATTTCTGGATATGATTCGTTGTAATCCTTGTTTTAAGTACATAAATCAGTGCAGACGCATGCATATACATACAAAATACATACATACAAGCATAAAATGCATACATACCTATATATATGCATACACACACACACACACACATATATATATATATATATATATATATATATATACAGGTGCAGGTGTGGCTGTGTGGTAAGTAGTTTGCTTATCAACCATATTGTTCTGGGTTCAGTCCCACCGCATGGCACCTTGCGCAAGTGTCTTCTACTATAATCTCACGTCGACCTAGGCCTTGTGAGTGGATTTGTTTGACGGAAACTGAAAGAAGCCGGTCGTATATGTATATATATATATGTTTATATATATATATATATATATATGTGTGTGTGTGTGTGTTTGTATGTGTGTGTGTGTGTTTGTGTGTGTGTGTGTGTTTGCGTGTCTGTGATTGTTTTCTCCACCATTGCCTGACAACCGATGTTGGTGAGTTTACGTCCCATAACTTAGCGGTTCGGCGAAAGTGACCGATTGAATAAATACTAGGCTTACATAGAATATGACCTGGGGTCGATTTTTCGACTAAAGGCGGTGCTCTAGCATGGCCACAGTAAAATGACTGAAACAAAAGAATAAAGAACAAAAGAAAGAATATATATGTGAAGAGAGAGTGAGAGAGAGGAGAGAGAGAGAGAGAGAGAGAGAGAGAGTAAGAGAAATCTGGGAGGGATACGCAAGTTGAAAGAGAGATAGAGACGGTCTGTCGCTTGTGTATAAACGTATACACACGCACTACAGTCCGACATATTTTCTCAGATTGGAATGTGTGTGTGTGTAAGTGTGTGATCACGCGTATGTGTATGTGCCTATATCTCTATGTTTGGTTGTACGTCTGTATCAGGCAACTCACCTACTGTTTCCCCACTGCTGAGTCTGATAAACATACTCCTTTATTCATCCACAAACAGTTTTCCATTTCGGTCTACAGTGTTTGTCAAATCTGTCAAAATTATCCACCCTACTACCGTCTTGTTCGTCGTTCATTTATGTTTCTTTTCTAGTTGATCTAGACTTATTCTCTGTGCTTTTTTTAATTCATTTCTTAGCTGTTACAATCATACTCTGAGTACAACTAATACAGCTCGTTGTCGCTATGTTAATAAAATGAAATAACTGTAAACAGAAAGGTAGATGTAACATTAAGTGTTAATAGTTGATATCTAAAAAGAAAGAAATATACTTCTAAGCAAAAATATGAGTCTCTTAGTGGATGTGCAGAAATAACCATTGAAAGAGAGACACATCTCTATATAAATCAGTTAAACAAAAACAGCATTCTCGTATGAACAAAAAGAAATAAGATGGTGCATTACTTTGAATTGGTACACATTCGGGAAACTCTTTTACTCTTTTACTCTTTTACTTGTTTCAGTCATTTGACTGTGGCCATGCTGGAACACCGCCTTTTAGTCGAGCAAATCGACCCCAGGACTTACTCTTTGTAAGCCTAGTACATATTCTATTGGTCTCTTTTGCCGAACCGCTAAGTTACGGGGAGGTAAACACACCACCATCGGTTGTTAAGTGATGTTGGGGGGACAAACATACAGAGACAAACACACAGACAGATATATATATATATACATATACATATATACGACAGGCTTCTTTCAGTTTCCGTCTACCAAGGCTTTGGTCGGCACGAGGCTATAGTAGAAGACACTTGCCCAAGGTGTCACGCAGTGGGACTGAACCCGGAATCATGGGGTTGGTAAGCAAGCTACTTACCACACAGCCACTCCTGCGCCTATGTTCCATTTTTACGAAGTCTTAAAAGTCTTAACCGAAAGTCTGAAAGACAGCATTTACAACCAATACATCACCCCACCAAAAATTCTGATGAGAGAGAAAAACATAAGAAAACAATCACCAGAAGGCAACTAGTTCAAGGACATATAATTTTTTGACTATCGAAATAGTTCGAGAGACTTCATATTGGTTTACATATTCTACATGAAATTCATAAATTAAAGTAAATTTGCGAGAAAAAAAAAATGAGCTTTGAAATGAAAAATAGTTCAAATATTGAAAAGGTATAGTTCTATGCCAGTATAGTTTTGATTCATAGACGGATGATCTCGGTCGGATTGCTAAGCATATTAACAAAATCTCTCTTAAATCGTCAATTCCGAAGTTGGAATACAAAATGTAATACAAAAGAAAGAAGTAAAAAAAAAAAAGGGACAATAGCAACACCATGTGTGTTTGATCGTAAATCTGTCCATTTTGGGCTGATCTGAGGTGAACTAGCGACAACAGAAAAATATTTCTCTTTTAATATAAAGCGAAACAAAATACACTTTTGCCGTCTCTCAAACTGTGTAAATGATGAAATAATTCATGCTAGCTCGTCGTATGCAAATGCAATTTTCTTTTCTTCAGCTGGGTAACAGCTTGATCTAGTCTACC
>NC_043006.1:46601021-46611021 GCF_006345805.1 Octopus sinensis
ATGTGCATGAGTCCATGTGTGTATGATACACTTGGTTTCTTTCAGAATTCCATATGATATTAAACGTCCCTGCAGTAGATACACATAAATATATGTGCGTATCTGTATGTGAGTGTGTACGTATCTAACTCTTTATATATACATTTGTATAACAACACACACACACACACACACACACACACACACACACACATATATTATATATATATATATATATATATATATATATACATAATTGTATATATGTATATATATATGTATATAAATATATATGTGTGTATATATATGCATTTGTGTGTGACGTCGTGTGTTCATGTATGAATATGTGTATGTAAATATGTAGGCACATATCTGTAAACTGATAAACCATTCCGTTCCTTTGATCCAGCGCTTGCAAGAAAAAGCACCGAGAACCTTCAAGACGTTTATGAATCAGCTGAGTTCGCAATCTATATCAAAACTTGTAGGAAATATTTCAGATACAATCTATTCTGTCTCTTTTGATGTTCTCCAACAAGAAACAGTGAAGCACCAGGAAATGGTTCCATGGTGATGACTCCCGCACAGTGGATTATCTAAGTAGAAGAACTATTTTTCACAAAACACATCGGGTGGAAGGCAGAAGTAGGGTCTAAAAATTACTCGCAGAACATTTAATGAATTCTAGACGTCGATCCGTGGCGTTCAAGTAACTAGAAGCTACCTTTAACAGAAAGGAGAAGAAGGCTTGTAGAGCAAGATTTTAAACAATATCTGGCTCGAGGAAAGGTAACACCTCTAAGGAAAATACTTAATGATCCTAGTAGAAACATGGTGATAATCTATTTATGGACCGCTGCAGAATTGATGATGGTTTTATTCCTTGTATTCTAAGATAAGTGGGAAAATCCAACCTCACCAGTGATCTAAGCATCAAAGAATTCAATTCTTTATCAAAGAAAATCTTGAAGAAAAGTACTTTCTCTTTCGCTCTCTTTTACTTGTTTCAGTCATTTGACTGCGGCCATGCTGGAGCACCGCCTTTAGTCGAGCAAATCGACACCAGGACTTATTCTTTGCAAGCCTAGCACTTATTCTATCGATAGCTTTTGCCGAACCGCTAGGTTACGGGGACGTAAACACACCAGCATCGGTTGTGAGGCGATGCTGGTTTAAAATTTTGGCATAAGGCTAGCAAGTGCGATGGAGTGGATAAGCCAAATTCAGCGGCCCCAGTGCTCATGTGGTTCTTATTTTATCGATCTCGAAAGGATGAAATACAAAGTGGACCATGGCAGAATTGGTGATACTTTCCATACCTCGTTTTGTTTTTTCTGTTGGAAAAAAAATAATGTTTTAGAGAATCAGAAAATCGGCGGGCGTTTCTTGTCTTCTCCCATCAATATCATCCTTGTTTCATCATTCACCTCATCAATGTTTGTGCCCAGCCCGCAAGCTACTGTTTGTAATGCCTTTATTGCAAATCTTAATGAAATAAAGTAGCTTGCTTGCCAATCACATGCTTCTATGTTTAGTCCCACTGCGTGGCACCTTGGGCAAGTATTTTCTACTATAGCCTCGGGCCAACCAAAGCCATGTGAGTAGATTTGGTAGAGGGTTACTGAAAGAATCCCGTCGTATATATGTATATGTATATATGTATGTGTGTGTGTTTGTTTGACAACCGATGCTGGTGTGTTTACGTCCCCGTAACCTAGCGGTTCGGCAAAAGATAACGATAGAATAAGTGCTAGGCTTGCAAAGAATAAGTCCTGGGGGCCGATTTGCTCGACTAAAGGCGGTACTCCAGCATGGCCGCAGTCTGAAACAAGTAAAAGAATAAAAGAGAGGAAAACAAGCACATCTCAATACACATTTCGGATTATAAAGGCAGGACGACATCGGATACCTTTTCAGGAATGAAAGCTCAACTGCACACACACCATAAGTTGTCGAATACTCTTTCTTATAAAAGCTGTGTTCCGTGCGGGCGTGCATGTTGATGTGTGTGTATGTGTGCGTGTGTGTGTGTGTGTGTGTGAGTGTGTACTGAAAGATAGACTGCATTTATGTTACCACTATTGCACTAACACAATACCCTATTATATAAAACTACAATAACCTTAAGAATTTTGATAAAATTTTAACAAGGCAATTTTTATTTTCTACATTCTATATCCTTTTAAAGCCGACCTCATATAATTAAAATTATGAAAAATGTGTGCTTACACTCCTGAACTACTTTGTGAATCGTTTCTTTTAATTGGAAATGTTCATTGTTATATCTACAATATTTGCATTCTTTCGAACAATGGATGTTACCATAAGGACACAACTTTTCTTATCCATGGTAACTGATGGACATTAATCCAAACAAACGATTCACAACACAGATTTATGAAAATACGCCAGTCTATTCAATACAGATAAAAACCTAGTTATATATTAGTTTCAAATTTTTGGCCCAAGGCCAGCAATTTCAGGGATGTGGTACTTATTTTATCGACCACGAAATGATGAAAGGCAAAGGAGTGGCTGCGTAGGAGTGGCTGTGCGGTAAGTGGCTTACTTGCGGACCACATGGTTCCGGGTTCAGTCCCGCTGTGTGGCACCTTGGCCAAGCAAGTGTCTTCTGCTATAGCTTCGAGCCGACCAAAGCCTTGTGAGTGGATTTGTAGACGGAAACTGAAAGAAGCGAGTCTTATATATGTATATATACGTGTGTGTGTTTGTGTGTCTGTGTTTGCTACCCCCCAGCAACATCGCTTGACAACCGATGCTGGTGTATTTACGTCCACGTAACTTAGCGGTTCAGCAAAAGAGACCGATAGAATAAGTACTAGGTTTACAAAGAATAAGCCCTGGGGTCAGTTTGCTCGAGTAAATACGGTGCTCCAGCATGGCCACACTCATATGACTGAAACAAGTAAAAGAGTAAAGGTGTAAAGTCGACCTTGACGAAAACTGATCTCAGATGGTAGAGACAGACGAAATGCCTAATTGTTTTGATAAGCAGAAGGAGCCAAGTTGATTACATCGACCCCAGTACTCTGCTGTTACTTATTTTATCGTTCACGATTTGATGTCAAAGTTGACCTCTGCTAAATTTGAATTCAGAATATAACCCTTTGTACAATAGGCATAAGGCCTGACATTTTTAGGGAGAAGCCAGTCGATTACATCGACCCCAGTGCGTACCTAGTACTTAGTCGACCACGGTGGAATTTGAACTCATAATTTAATGCGGTTAAGGATTTTACCCGGCATACTAAAAATTCTACCAATTCGGAGCCTAACCGAGTTATATACGAGTTTGTATCAACTGCACAGATATGTTATATATCCAGGTCTATTCCCCTTTTTTAGGAGGGTACAGCCACAACGATGATTTGCCCTCGCAAATTCTAATCGGACATACTGTTGTAAATGCCCATCCCCAATTTCGTTAACAGCTTTTACAACCGTATCTGGTGGATTTTTACTTACTTTGGTAGAGAATACACTCTCGTCAAGAGAGTACTTCAAAACCAAAGTTTCTCGGAAAATTTCAGTAGAGACACATTTCACCGGCATATAGTTCTGACTACTACTACTACTACTACTACTACTACTACTACTACTACTACTACTGCTGCTGCTGCTGCTGCTGCTGCTGCTACAATAACTACTACAATAATCGTTGCGGTTGTGCCTGCTATTTACCATAGTCCTAGTAGGGGGACAGTGGTCAGTTACTTGAACCAGTAATGTAGTTTGGCTGCCAGGCATTATGGAATCTGTTGGAATGTCGCTAGCTGCGAAACCACATCACTCAAATGTTAGTTTTAGTTTATAGAGTTAGGGGAAAGGTTAATTTGCGATTTTTAAAAATAAAGTTACAGTTACTAACCTTCTTTCTATGTTCTACAAATGTTGTTTCGCAGTAAAATGATTTAATTCTGGATGCAGATCGTCCCAATATTATTTCCATCGATTCATATAGTCATCAGCGGGGTCTCGGAAAAGGAGAAATAAGTAATATTAAATCTCTCAGCAAGAAGTAAACAATAGCAGTACGGAATCGTAAAATATATATTTCTTTACTACCCACAAGAGGCTAAACACAGAGGGGACAAACAAGGACAGACAAACGGATTAAGTCGATTACATCGACTCCAGTGCGTAACTGGTACTTAATTTATCGACCCCGAAAGGATGAAAGGCAAAGTCGACCTCGGCGGAATTTGAACTCAGAACGTAACGGCAGACGAAATACGGCTACGCATTTCGCCCGGCGTGCTAACGTTTCTGCCAGCTCGCCGCCCCTTGTAAAATCGTAAAATATAATTGCCCACTAAATGGTACAACTTACTTCTCGCTCAGAGATTTCACATTGCTTACTTTTTCTTTTGCTTTTTTTAAGATCAGCGACACTGTGTCACTGGAAAAAAAAACATACAATATTTTGCGTGTAGAACGAGTTTTCATCACTAGCTCGTGATTATCACACACTGATAATGGGTTACTACTCAGAAACCCGGGTCTGTGTGTATCACGATGGGGACGATGCATTTCCCTCACAAATTCTAATCGGACACAGGAGATGCCCTCCTCGGACTTAAAAGAGCAGTAGCATCGTCCAAATGGGACCGCCACATTTGGTTGGCTTATATATTTTACGATATATATATATATATAAGTTTAGAGCACAGAGGGGCGTAATCACGGAGGTGTGAGTTCGAGTCCCATAACCGGCAGCCAACACTTTTTTAATATAATATATAAAGATAGCAGTAATTATTAAAATATATAACATACAGGAATATATATATATATACATATATATACTTACCCCCACTTCTATATATATATATATATTTACATATATATATATATATACATAATAGTTATCGCCATACTAATATGGCATTCTTATAAAAATAAGAAAAAAGCTGTCCGCTTATTAGCTCCATGAGGCCATCGCCTTAAGTTAGCTATTTGATACACAAACTGTATCCATATATATCATGGAGCTAATAAGCGGACAGCTTTTTTCTTATTTTTATAAGAATGCCATATTAGTATGGCGATAACTATTATTTTCGGGAACGCTGCCGCTGTTCTCTTTTAGAGAGACTTAGTTATTTTAATATTTCTATATTGAAAACAAGTGGATGTATTCCACCGAACTAGGTAAATAAAACCATCGAACAGAGATTGTCGGAAGCGACACTACTGGCTGGCTACGCTGCATTGAAAAGGGGCAATACTCCGAAACGCGTCTGTAGCTGCCGGTCAAGTAGTGTGGAGCGACTGACCTCCCTTGTTCGAAGGTTATATGGATACAGTTTGTGTATCAAATAGCTAACTTAAGGCGATGGCCTCATGGAGCTAATAAGTGGACAGATTTTTTCTTATTTTTATAAGAATGCCATATTAGTATGGCGATAACTATTATTTTCCGGGAACGCTGCCGCTGTTCTCTTTTAGAGAGACTTAGTTATTTTAATATTTCTATTATATATATATACACACACATATATATATGCATGTATGTATATCTATTTATCTATCTATCTATCGGTCTGTCTGTCTATCTATCTCCCTATATACATATATATATATATGCATCTGTATGTGTTTGCGCTTGTCTGTGTGTTTGCCTGCGTCTGTGTTTGTTTGTGTTCACGAGTGTGTGTGTGTGTCATGTGTGTGTTGTGCATGAATTTGAAAGTTCTTCAAAACAATGGTTTACTGTAAGCCTTATTTACTGAGTATAAATCAATAAAATAAATAGCATATTTAAGTAAGTAGCAGATTCGTTGTTACATAGTAAAACTCTTTGAATCAGTGAACCACAATGACCGCACACCCATAACTGAAAGAATTAAAGGATAAAAGAATATTCGCACTAAAGCTAATAAATGCAACCATATTTCCTTATACAAAACCATCTGAGAATGTTATGACTCCTCAATAGTCCAGCAAATGATAAGATATCCTTCCCACCTCCTTAGTTTTTATGGAAATTATTCCAATGATTTCAAACTTCGTCTTTAATTGTTCGCTATAATATTTCAAACGGTTATTTAAAATAACTATAAGTAACATATAGTACACTTTGCTTTTAGAATGGAACGCCATCTGTATTATATAACTAACCAGTTCAACAGATTAACCAAGAATTAAATTCTCAGTTCGTATACAGAAGCTTTTAAGTAACTATTATTGTATAATATTACTCTAGACATCACATATTTAAGCAATATAATTTTAACTACGACTCTATAAATAATGTTATGATCAGAATCTCCTGTAAAATATTTTATGCTAACTCTCCTTAATATTTTATTCCTCAAGCACATTTCAGCTGACCAATGAACCACAATGTGATTTAGCAGACTCCACAGAAGTAATAGACTTAGTCAACTTACTTACCAAATCTCCCATAAACACAAACCTACTTAAATATAGCAAGAAGTTTAGATATTGTATCCCTTTATACACGTAAAAACATGGGGAAATCGGTAGTGGAAAATATTTGATCATTCGTAGTTCGGCTAGGACGCGATTCGGGACGAAATAACACCAGAGGAAGGAGCCTAACAGTAACAGCAATAACTACAACAAGACTACGCAAACAATGTCTGAAAATGAACAGTAACAGAAATAAAATGTATGGAATGTTTTTCATAGGTGCTGGAGTGGCTGTGTGGTAAGTAGCTGCTTACGAACCACATGGTTCCAGGTTCAGTCCCACTGCATGGCATCTTGGGCAAGTGTCTTCTACTATAGCTTCGGGCCGACCAAAGCCTTGTGAGTAGATTTGGTAGATGGAATCTGAAAGAAGCACGTCGTATATATGTATATATATATATATATATATATATATATATATATATATAGAAGGAGCTTCTACAGGACTAGAACTGTTTCATTCAAGAGAAATCTTCAGGAAGCTTCCTGAAGATTTCTCTTGAATGAAACAGTTCTAGTCCTGTAGAAGCTCCTTCTATATAATAATTAATTTTACTCTGCTATGTATTGAGTACCTTATTTACTGTGGTTAACCCCGAATCAACCCGGGACCTACATATATATATATATATATATATATTACGGAGATGTACTCGCATAGCAAGTAATTTGATCTGAGATCGTGTGCTGAAACGAAAACAATTGCAGCGTGGAAGGTGTTTATAAGCCATTTAAGAAACACACAAAAGCCGTTCGATTCACTTCAACATTTAAGTTTAATTTGTCAAAATATTTTCGTCGCTAAAATCCGCGACCTGTTCACTGACAAAGTCCGTGCTGCATCTAGAAGTAACAGTTAGTTCGTCATATATATGTACGTATGTATGTGTGTATGTATGCATACATGTGTGTATGTATGTACGTATGCATGTACGCACATACGCCTGTGTATGCATGTATGTATGTATGTATGTATGTATGTATGTATGTATGTATGTATATATGTATGTGTGTGTATATGCGCGCACATACACTCTATAAAACATAAAGCTATAAACCTGTAGCGATGGATGGATGTAGAGTGACCACTCATCACAAAGCTATCAAATCTCAACTTCCTACGGCCGAAGCTAGAAAGTGATTTATGACGCTTACTCCAAAACTATACCCTAAAATCTATTATCAGATTTTTATCTCTATATCACAGAACTATAGTTTTACTATTGTGCGATGTATGTTATGTATGTATGTATGTATGTATGTATGTATGTATGTATGTATGTAGTATGTATGTATGTATGTATGTGTGTATGTATGTGTGTATGTACATACGTACGCATGTGCGTATGTATGTATACGCGCTCGTGTGCATGTGCCCATGTATGTGTGTGCGTACATGTACGTGCGTATGTACGTGTATATGCCCATACGTAGGTATGCATGTATGTTTGTATTCATGTGCTACGTATGTATGTGAGTGTCTAGGAGAATGGGCAGATGTGTCTGTGAGAGTGTGTACATGTGTATGTGTATGTGAACGTATGTCCGTGTACTGGCATGTCCGTCCAAGTTGTGTACATGACTGTTACTTTGCTGAAGGTTGTATACATATTTACATATATGTTTGTATAGACGCACACACACATATATATATGTGTGTGGGTGTGTGTTTGTTCCTCTCATCATCGTCTAACCGTGAATGGATACAACGCCTAGGTGCAACTGTTCGTATCAAACAACGTCTGTTGATACCGTTGTATATAACTGCACATACGCGTTGCAACCCGTATGTAAGGACTACAGGTAAAAGGGAGAGAGAGAGGGGGGTGGTTATAGAATAGTCCTTCTGAATGGGATCTGGATGTTATTCCATTCGGACTTTCGGTTGAGAGTAGGTTTGTATTCTTGTATACAAACAGCTTCTGTGACCTGTCTCAACATTGCATCGGTGGGGTGTGTTGATAGGATGTTCAACTTAAGCTCCCCTAAGGATCCCTTGTGGCAGTCTACAGCATGTTGGTAGAAGATGGAGTTTGGCTTCCTTTCAATGTAGTTGTCCAGGTGTTCTTTAAACCTATCATTGATGCTTCTAGAGTCTCACCTATGTATGACTCTGGTTAGTCGCGCAAGCTCCCTCCTGGCACTTAATCTGGTATACAGTGCCCTTGGTCTTACAATTTACATGTGGATTTGTCGAACATACTGCACAATTACTTTGACAGGTGATTCTATCAATGGATATGATCTGCATAATGCCGATTTGATAGTCCTACCTGTCTTTTCTACAACTTTAACTTTTAGGCCCGTAGTGCGCAGGACTTTCTTGAATGCCTTACTTAGCTCGTTCTTAGGTGTGGCGTCAACGAACATCACTCCGTGAAATCTCCTGTTATCGTACCAAGTAACGTTTCTCATCTTTTTATATATATTTATATATGCACGTATGTGTGTGTATACGTTTGTGTGTCTGTGTTTGTCCCCCAACATCGCTTGACGACCAATGCTGGTGTGTTTACGTCCCCGTAACGTAGCGGTTCGGCAAAAGGGACCGATAGAATATGTACTAAGCTTACAAAGATTAAGTCTTGGGGGCGATTTGCTCAACTAAAGGTGGTGTTCCAGATTGGCCACAGTCAAATGACTGAAAAAAGATGTTTTTCATATGCGCTGGCGTGACTGTGTGGTAAGCAGCTTGCTTAAAAACCACATGGTACCAGGTTCAGTCTGACTGCATGCTACCTTGGGAAGTGTCGTGCACTTTAACCTCGGGCCGACCAAAGCCATGTGAGTAGAAACTGAGTGGAAACTGAAAGAAACCGGCCATGTATATATATATTTGTGTGCGTGTGTGTGTGTGCATGTGTGTGCGTGTGTGTATGTTTGTGTGCTTGTGTTAGTCCCTCCCCTATCAACATTTTGACAAATGATGCTGGTGTGTATACATCCCCGTAAATCAGCGATAGAATAAGTACTACGCTTACAAAGAATAAGTCCCGGGGGTCGATTTGTTCGACTAAAGGCGGTGCTCCAGCATGGACGCAGTCAAATGACTGAAACATGTAAAAGAATAAAAGAATATATTTGAATTGTGTTCTTGAAATCACTCATCAATATACAAACTCATTAGTGTGTGTGTGTGTGTGGAGGCGTAATGGCCCAGTGGTTAGGGTAGTAGACTCGCAGTCGTGGGATTGCTGTTTCGATTCCCAGACCAGGCATTGTGAGTGTTTATTGAGCAAAAACACCTAAAGTTCCACAAGGCTCCGGCAGGGGGTGGTGGCGAACCCTGCTGTACTCTTTCACTACAACTTTCTCTCATGTGAGATTTTTTTTATTGATACTTTGTTGTGTCCAAACCTACTTTCATTGCTATCAGCTTTATTGACTTCATTAACATATTTGACAACAAACATATCATTATTGTGGAACATAATGTGATTGTACAACAAACCTCTCAAAATTTCAAATCATTAATAAAGATTTACACCATTTTAAATTGCTGCATCAGGATGGAAAATGAGTATAGCAGTTGATTCTTGTTCCTGTTTGTACTTTGCTAAGGAAG
>NC_043006.1:46616021-46618521 GCF_006345805.1 Octopus sinensis
ACGAAATAGGGAAAGTCTTCGAACACGACTTCAGAGAAGACATCAAGAAAAAGTGGAAACGCTACCTCGATGACTGTTCATCTTTTGGAACAGATCAGAAGAGGACCTACAAACATTCCACAACATCCTCAATACGCTGCACCCATCTATCAATTTCACAATAGATACCAGCCACAACGAACTTCCCTTCCTAGACATCAACATCAAAATACACAACTCCATCGTCACAACAGACATCCACTACAAAAAAACTGACACACATCAATACTTAAATTTCCACTCCTGCCACCCATCCCACACAAAAAGAAACATCCCATATAGTATGGCACGACGAATATGTAGCATAGTAACTGATTCACAAATACGATTATAAGACTAGATGAACTCAAAAGCTTCCTCCTAGAGCAAAAATACCCCCTTAAACTAATAGAAAATGGAATCACAAGAGCATTAAAACTAGACATCACACAACTCAGGACACCCAAAACAAAAAACAAGAAAACACTATCCCTTTATAAACACACACAACCCTGGAGTACCAACATCTTCCAAACCATACATTCAAACCTACCAATAGCCTTACAGAGCCCCAAAATGAAAACATATTAAACAAATATAGCATAAAAAACAGTAGACGACAGGACAAAAACTAAAAAAACACCTAACAAGAGCGAAATTCTCTTCAGAAACTAAAACGGAATTCTTTGCAAAAGAGTGCGGAGATGGTAGATGTGGGACCTGCAGCACCCCACCTACAAATACATAGAGAGCAACAGAGAGATAAGATTTAAAAATGGGGTCATATTCAAAGTAAATGCAGATATGAACTGCAAGACGCAGAACGTCATATACTGCATAACTGCCCCACATGCAAGGAGAATTACGTAGGAGAAACTGGTAATTCTTTGTCAGCGAGCCAGGATCCACCGACAACATATTCGGCAGGAAGAACTACGCAAAATACCACTAAGCACACACCTAGCTACATGTGGAGAAGGAAAATTTAAGATATTCCTTCTACAAGTGTCCGAAGAATGACACCCCTTCAGGAGGAATATGGAAAAACATTTCATAGCTAAGTTCTCCCCAAATTAAATGGCTGAAACTTTACTCAACATACATTGAAGGAAAAATCTGTGTGTGTGTAGATGTGTGTATTGCCTGTTATATACATCATATTATAATTATCTTTATAATTCACTTCCATCTTTACCCTTTAATTGTCACTTTAGTTTTAACTTTCCTATGACATACAACTTTCAAGATGGTATAATTTGGTTGTTCATTTTGAACCGATAAAAAGGTTTTTTTCAAATATTTTATGTATAAGTCTGTGTGTGTGTATATATATATGTGTTGGTATAAATATCAACACACAAAAATATTTTTTCTTCTCCACTTCCTCCCTTATTTTTATTTTTATTTTTATTTTATTTTTTTATTTTTTATTCTTTAATTTTTATTTATTCTTATATTTTTTTTTATTTTATTTTTTATTTTTTGTTTATTTTATTTTATTTTATTTTTTTTTAATTTTTTTAATTTTTATTTTTATATTATTATTTTATTTTCCCTTTCTCTTTTTGTCTCTCTCCCCTTCTCCAAACACACAGACACACACACACACACACACACATACACACACACACACAGACACAACACAAAAAAAACACACAGACCACAGAGACACACACACACACACACACCTCCACAGAATGATCATAGAAAGTGGACCCCAAATGACATTTGCCAGGCCAACCTATGACAAACACACACTCAGTGACATTGAAATGGACGGCCAAAGTTCTTATAAAACCACAGGGGGTCAGCAGACCAACGGAAATAACACTTCTTCACTCTCAGATATAAATGCGCGCACACACACACACACACGCACACACACACACACACACACACATACACACATATTTCTCTCGTCTCACTTCCTCCTCACCCACTACTACGAAACTATAAAAAGGCTCAAACTACCCACAACTGATTTGATTTGAAAACCCACTAGAATGGGAGCAAGCGCTAATCCGAATGATATGATATATATGTAAAAATGTAATATATAAATAAATATCTACAAATATGAACCATCTGATCTGATTACCTCAAATTTTCTAATATATAATACCTGTACATCATCTCCAAACCTTCCGATATATATATATATATATATAATATATATATATATATATATATATTATAAATATATGTATATATATATATGTATAATATATATAATATATATAATATATATGTATATATATATATGTAGATATATATATATATATATATATATATATATATTATATATATATATATATATAATATATATATATATATATATATATATATATATCTATATTATATATATATGTATGTATGTATGTGGAGTCGCTTGGCTTAGTGTCAGGCTTATCAGCATCAGGATCATAAGATTGTGGTTTCGATTCTAGACCAGGCGACGCCACAACTTTCGCAACAACTTTCT
>NC_043006.1:46623521-46636021 GCF_006345805.1 Octopus sinensis
ATGACAAAACAAATTTTGTAATGGTATTCATCTGAAAATAATTTAAAAAAACATAAAAATATCGTATGCTTAAAGAAGGCTAAAATATAAATACTTACTGTACAAACAACTTAACATTTTTTAAATCATTCACATCAAATTATTTCTAAATGATTTAAATATGGTGTTTAAGAAAAGCGAAAATAGAAACATTTATTGTAAAAAAGTTTTATATCTTTTCGTTGTCAAGTGTCTGTGCATCATCGAAATGTGAGTGTTTCTTCCTTTTAGGATAAAGTTATCTTAGGAATATTTCCCCATATGCACCGTTTGGGGTATTTATACCTCGAAAACTACTAACATCCCCACAATCACTTGTGCGAGTTATGCAAAATGTGTTAATGTATTATATATCTATATATCTAATATATATATATATATAAATATATATATATATATATATATATAATATATATATATATATATATATATATATTATATATATATATACATACATACATACATACATACATACATACATACATACATACATACATACATACATACATACATACATACATACATGTATTCATTTGAGCCAATGTATACGTCTACTCGCCTAAAAACCTGCGTTGCTTAATAGACAGGAATGCATTCTGTCCCGTGATAAACAAATCAGTACAAATACTATGAAGGATTTCGTAGTGTGAGTTTTGGCGTGAAGTATGCCAACAAGCCATCGTAACATATAATTCTACTTTTGCGTCCTGTTAAAAAATTAACTCCAAATATAGCAGCACAAATCATTGAGTCTGATATTGTAATATAAGCATTAAGAGGAACAGCAGTGTCAATCTAAGCTAAGTAAAAACTATATGCTTATTAAATAGAAACTTACTATTCAACACAGACGTATTATTAAAGCGAAACATGAACGCATAAATGTAGGAATTAACCGTCGGTATAGCATTGAACACACTAGCGAACATATCGGGATTTCTAGTACACATGATGATACTAAAATTTGAAGTGGATAATCTTATTGACAAAATGCACATTAAAATAATACATGACTTCTCGTTGCACATAATAACCTATTGGAACAGAACCCACCGAATACATAAAGCGATATTAATTCATAGAGAGAAAGTCAGACAATAGTTGAGAACAATGTGAAAATAGTACAGAACGGAATGCGGAAGATATTGTAGAACAAGGCAGCATAGCAAGCGATGGAAAAAACTCAGGAGGATATAGGTAAAAGTCTACTTAATGAAAGACCAAAGAAGCCTTTATAGTATCCCATTACACAGCCTCAGTGGAGGCGCAATGGCCCAGTGGTTAGGGCAGCGGACTCGCGGTCGTAGGATCGCGGTTTCGATTCCCAGACCGGGCACTGTGAGTGTTTATTGAGCGAAAACACCTGAAGCTTCACGAGGCTCCTGCAGGGGGTGGTGATGAACCCTGCTGTACTCTTTCACCACAACTTTCTCTCACTCTTTCTTCCTGTTTCTGTTGTACCTGTATTTCAAAGGGCCAGCCTTGTCACACTGTGTCACGCTGAATCTCCCCGAGAACTACGTTAAGGGTACACGTGTCTGTGGAGTGCTCAGCCACTTGCACGTTAATTCCACGAGCAAGCTGTTCCGTTGATCGTATCAGCTGGGACCCTCATCGTCGTAACCGACGGAGTGCGCCTACCTACACAGCCTCAATGACAGTATGCTCTATGAAAGCATATACCCCAAAACAGCAACAACAATAAAAACAAAAACAGAATAAGGCGTATGACAAAGGGGAATTAGAAATAACTTCGAGGAAACATGAACTGAAACAATGAAGAAAATGGGAAAAATACACATCATAAACAGTGCGTAAACATCAACGAAAACATGTCAATAATCCAAAAACGAACAAGTGGAATCTACTGAAGTATAAATAAATATATATATAAATAGATGTTGCATGAAATTGTCTTCTTGGTAGGCAATTGTCCGAATATTGAAAGACTTATCAATCGATTTCTACTATTTAGTAGTTGTGGTAACATCGAAACAAAATAGGTTTGGTGTCCAGAGTGTCAGAGAACAAAAAGAAAATCTATCATTTTCTAAACAGAATAATAAAAAGCGATCATCATAAAGAAAAGAGAGGAACACATTTATATAAATGAAGACACCATGCAAGCCAGAAGGAAAGTTCTAACAAAGCATAACAGCATAATCCTACAGAATAACACGATTTGAACAATCTGAAACTCATCTTCTAGAATAAAGTATTGCACTAAAATATCAAAAACTGATTACCAAAGAAAGAAAAACAAGTACATTCTTGGGAGACATTTTTGTTGGCATTATTGTTATTCTGTGAAAGGAAAGGGGGATTTGACGATGATGATGATAGAGAGATTGTAAATAATAATGATGGTGGTCGCTCCCATCGATTTCGACTTATTGGGAGTCGGAAGGAGAGGTTGAGCTATCGTTTCGTGGAAGAAGGTTTATGTTCCTATAACCTGTGTTAATTTTGTAACCCTTAAAAAGGGAAGATAAGAAAGTTCATTTTCAGCACTTGATGCTTTGGGAACCAGACAAAAATTGCTGCAGCTCGGCTGGGATGTGTTACCCCACTCTCCATATTCACCAGATATTGCTCCTTCGGATTCCCACTTATTCAGGTCTCTGCAAAATAGTCTTAATGGTAAACATTTCAATTCCTTGGATGACGTAGAAAGATACCTTGATGAATTCTTTGCCATGCAACCACCTCCTATCTGGGAAGAGGGTATTTTCAAGTTAAAGGAAAGATGGAGACGCATTGTGCAACAAAATGATTCATATTTGGTTGATTAAAAATGTAATGGCAAGTATTTATTGACCATTTTCTTTCCTTTAAAAATCGGCACGAACTTTCCGGACAACATAATATGTGCGCGCGTACATGTGCAGAGAGAGAGTGTGTGTGTGTGTGTAAGTGAGAGAGAAAGAGAGATAGAGAGAGTTTGGTAGAGAATTGCAGATATATCTTTGCATAGATACACACATTTTGTAACCCTTATCTTTGCATAGATACACACATTCATAGATTTAGATATGCATACGATGTTATACGTGTATATAAACATGCAGATGTTTAAATAAACTTACGCACATATGTAATTTTGTGCATGCAGATGTGTGTGGTGGTGCATGTGTGAATATGTGTTTGAATGCAATAAATCCACTTGGCAACTCTCTGTTGCACTGAATTCATGCATACGTGAAATAAAGAAACTAACCACCCATTCTAGAATGATCCATCAAACAGAAGCATTCAGCCAAATAATGTTGTACATATCACATTGCAATCATATCACAAAGTACACAAATTCTTCATCTCTTTAAAACGGAGAAAAATACTAGGAAAAAGCAAAACTAAACTGGAATATCCTTTCTTAAGTTTGTTTTATTTTATTATTTACTTACAAATTTGCGCTTTCCACATGTCTCTTCACTGTTTAAAAATTTCCGAAGCATTTAATTTTAGATGTATAATTCATTGCAAGATTTCACTTTGAAAGCTAACAGTATCGCACAGAATGATTTCCGTTTATTCCAACATCTTCAGAGTCAATCACCGTCATCCCCAACATCATAATCTTTTGTAGATCCATGTGTCAGTTATTTACATACACACGCTGTCTATCTTCATCTTCAGCAATATTATTACAAATACTGCACACTCGACGTAACCAAACATTGTCTTTAGAAGCTATAAAGCTCATGCAACTATTATTAGTATTATTATATTGTTTAACACAGCAACTTTGCTAGGGAGTGCAATGAAATGTCAGCTGTCAACAGCAAGTGGACTAATGCAACACAATTCATTCAGACTTCGAAAACTGATCCATGCAGTTCCTTTTTCTGTAGTTGCTCGTTTTCACTTTTGCTCATATATTTTTTAATGAGTTTGGGGGACTGATGTCAACACTACCCAAAGCTCCGGCAACAACAACAAATATAACACTCACCATTCTGAATGACCAGGACCATCTTCTCTAAGTCATTTTCATTCCTACTTCAAACCATCGTAACTGACCTGATTCTTTTCTTTCCCCGATATTATCTCAGCTCCAGAGTATACAATATCTGTGCTTAAACAGGTTTTACTCCTTATTCACAGCCACTATATTCGACTTCGATGTACAGTTTCATGGATCATTATATCTCACCGTATGTTTCAGATATTCTCAATTTTCCCTCATGGGATTTTCCCGTACAAACTCTTTGTGCACATGTCACACATCTCCCCAACAATCATTCTTACAACATCATCGTCTCTTCGTTCATATGCTTTTCAGCTTAACTTCGTGCAATCATTTACAATACTGTATACGTCTTCACCTTTATCACTGCACATACCGTGCTTGTCATTTTCTGTTGTATTGTCAATCCTGTATTTAGGGTACTTTGTCCAAAGTGCTTGTTGGCAAGCAGCACGGCTAAGTGCTTCTATCTCTGACTTCAAGTTACTGTTCTTTAGCCAATGCCACTTCCATCAAGATCTGTACTCCCGCTCGTCTCCCTTGCAAACTACCCGTACAAATTTTCCTTTCCCTTTTTTCGTCGTCCATCCTCTTTTTTTTTTGGGGGGGGGGTCCTTCTGGCTCCACGCGAGTGTCTATCCTGATTATACTAGATATTCTTATCTGAACTAGCAATGATTCTATACCATCGCTTTCCAAGCTATTTCATTCTGATCCTATACAACTTTCAGAGCTGATTAACCATCACCCATCTTTGTGCCTGGTTAGATACAGCATAACAATATCGCTATTGAGGTGGAATGTTCTGTGCATTATGAATCGTTGTTTTGATTTACGATCTAGCCTAAGAATCTCCACTTTCCTCCAGTGGTGGTATTTGTATCTTACTTCAATAAAGCAATCTTCCATGTATTGTTTGCTTGAAACTTGTATTTCCATTGAGATTTGATGACAGCACCAATCTAAATTCTTCGAAGATGCTCTTACGAAATGCATTTCTTTATTTTATCTCCCAGCACTTCATTCACCACTAATCTGCCCGAGTATTTCTACCAAGTATCATCAATTTTTTACATCATGTTTTTTTTCTTTACTCTTTATTTTTTTACTCTTTTACTTGTTTCAGTCATTTGACTGCAGCCATACTGGAGAACCGCCTTTAGTCGAACACATCGACCCCCAGGACTTATTCTTTGTAAGCCTAGTACTTATTCTATTGGTCTCTTTTGCCGAACCGCTAAGTTACGGGGGTGTAAACACACCAGCATCGGTTGTCAAGCGATGTTGGGGGACAAACACAGACACACAAACATATACACACACCTACATATATATATAATTATATATATACATATATACGACGGGCTTCTTTCAGTTTCTGTCTACCAAATCCACTCTTTGGTAGGCCCGAGGCTATAGTAGTAAACATTTACCCAAGGTGCCAAGCAGTGGGACTGAACCCAGAACCATGTGGTTGGTAAGTAAGCTACTTAAAACACAGCCACTCCTGCGCTTCTTTCTGGCGTTTTACGATCTTATTTCAAATCTAGCTGTGGTAAACATTGCATTTCACTGTCTCGGAATGGATAATATAAAGTACGACTCAAGTACTTTATATTGATAGCAACGATTAACCTCATTCCCTAAAATTGCTGACTTTACCAATATTGCAAGCGAAAACTATTAATCATATCTAACGTGGTGAAGGCGCTGAGCTGGCAGAATTATTAGCAATGCGGGCAAAATGCTCAGCGGCATTTCGTCCGTTTTTACGTTCCGAGCTCAAATTCTGCGGAAATTGACTTTACTTTCATCCTCTCAGGGTCGACAAAATAAGTACCGGTTGAGTACTGGGGTCGAATGTTATTGACTTCTTCTCTCCCCCGAAATTGCTGGCCCGGTGCCAAAATTTGAAGCAATATGTAAGGCGTTGAGCTGGCAGAATCGTTAGCACATCGTACAAAACGCTTATTGAGATTTCCTTTGTCTTCATGTTCTAAGTTCACATCCAGCCGAAGTCGAATTTGTCTTTTATTCTTCCGGGTTCGATAAAATATGTACCTGTCGAGCACAGGGGTTGATGTAATCGACATACCCCTGTCCTAAAATTGCTGGCCTTGCGCCAAATTTTGAAATCAACACAGGAAGAAATGTTTAACTGCATTTCGTCCGTCTTTAACGTTCTGTGTTCAAATTCCACCGAGATCTTTGAATTTCTTCATCTTGGGATCGTTGAAATAATTACTAGATGATCACTTGGGTGGATGCAATCAACAATCCCATTCTCTCAAAATTTCACGCCTTGTGCCTTTAGTAAGAATGATCATTAATACTCTCTACTGTTAACACGAAAAGCAGAGCAGCATTAGTACGATGCATTAATTTGCATCTTGTTTATATTTATTATGTCCAACAGTATGATGTATACGATGAACCTTAGCCAGTAATAAAATTACTATAATCTTTCATGTTTTACTTGTAGCACATCCACTTCCACTTCTCATATCAGACTTACCTAAATATCACAGGGAAAGTGTATTTCATTTCTCAATAGATGTCGCACTATTTCTTCGAAACATCGATACCCTTTGCTTTGATTTTTTCCATTTCACTTACCTTTAGCCTCATCAGTTTTCTTCCGAGCCATCGAGCATGTTTAACAAAACCATTTTGCGCCGTGGAGTTTTAATATTAGTACTAGTATTCTTATAAGATCTGGTAGGAAAAATATTGGTGTTTTTATTAAATAATATTACTACTACTACTACTACTACTACTACTACTACTACTACTACTACTACTACTAATAATAATAATAATAATAATAATAATAATAGTAATAATAATATATTTATATAGATATTATTTTGTTTTTTGTTGTTGTTAGGCACATGTAATCTATTTATGCATGAAATAATATGCATTACTTACGTGTACTTCTGTCGCACCTAATCTCTCTCTCTCTCTCTCTCTCTGTCTCTACATCTAAATAGAAATATATGAAAACTCATGTAAATAAATGTAAACATATATACACATGCATATACACGTCTTGGTGTAGACATCAATATCTATTTGCCGAAATAAATTTTATATAAGTGTATAGATGTAGGCATGTAGGTATGATCTCTATTTCTCTCTCTCTCTCTCTCTCTCTCTCTCTGACTTTGCTGATGTGTGAAGTCGGAGAGACAGGTCTGTAGGTTTTGGCATCTGCTCTGCTTCCTCCTTTATGGATTGGGCATATTATACCCTCCTTAGTTTGCATGACAGCCAGCCATTTGCAGGAAAGCTCTGGAAGAGAATTTGTAGGGGTTTCGCCAGGGCACGCTTGCACAATTTGAGGAGGATTGCTGGAAAACCATGAGGACTATCAGTTGAGTTTGCGTCAACCACATCTATGGCTAGTGGTATATCTTCTTCACTAATTTCGATGCAATCTATCGTAACTGCCTAGCTAGTTATAGGTAAGGCGGCAAAGAATTCCTCTGATTCCTTGACTTGACTGCGTGCCAGCGGGGTGGTAAAGGCACTTTTGAACAGGTCATTCAGTACCGCATTGATCCTGGTTGGACTATTTGTGAAGAAGTCATCCTTTTGGAAGAAGGGTTCTATTTTTCGGCGTACTGAGGCTGTTTTTTGGCATAATGAATGAAGGCTTTGGGTTTGGCTTAATGTTTTTTATAACTCAGGCTTCTTTGTCTGCTCTGTCCTTCATATATGATTGTTGCAGGCTTTTTTCAATCTCCATCAGTGTTGTTTTTAGGCGGGACCTTTCACTACTTTTGGAATGTTGGTTGAAGCGGTTTGAAATCTTCGTGCGTCGTCTCATGAGGATCTTCCTCTTTCTTGGAATCCTGTTACTTTTTCTGTTGGCCTTGTGATCTGGGACATATTTCTGGCATGTGGTTTGCATAACAGACATGAAATATTCTTGTTTCATGCCAATGTCTGGTGTGGAGGGACATTTCCGCTTATCCTGTCTGAGGATCTCTTTTTGGATAGATTTCCAGTTTGCTTTGTTGAAGTTCATGCTGGAGAGATTGTGGGTGCTTCCTTTAGGCTAGTTTTAGTCCATAGATAAACAGCTCTATTATGTTGTGACCCGAAACTAACGTCGGCGCCACTTTCACATCATGAACGATGTCCATATTGTTTGTGAAGCAGAGATCCAAAATCTTAGTTGGTCTGAGCATAACTTGTTCCATGAACAGGGCATTGGCGAGGTTGAGCAGGGACTGCAGCTGTGCTTGTTTATATATACATATTATTTATCTAATGGGGTGTTCTTTGCTGTCTGGATATTATTATCTACTTAGGCTTAAATAATTATCTTGAATAGCTGCCAGTTTCTATGAGGTAATAACTGTTCAACTATCTATCTATCTATCTATCTATCTATCTATCTATCTATCTATCTATCTATCTATCTATCTATCTATCTATCTATCTATCTATCTATCTATCTATCTATCTATCTATCTATCTACACACACACACACACACACACACACACAACACACACACACACATATATATATATATATATATATATATATATATAATATATATATATAGGGTGCGGCGGCAGAAATATCTACCACATTTTAAACAACAGTAAAATTAATTTTTCATAAATGTTTCGTTTGTCTTTTGTCAAACTTTGAAAGGTGAGAAGTATTTATAAAAGGTATTATGTGAGAGGTATTTCTTCACTACTTCTGGGAGTGACGATCCTGCCTGACACGAGTCCTAGGCTCAGCTGGCTCTGGCTGACAGTACCCGGTATGGGCCCCTACCCAAGTTTACGGAAAGGAGACAACCTTCAAAGAAATCCGGAGTGGAGCCCCGTAGGCGGTTTAGTGTTCGTCTCGACACTCTTCCGGCAGTTCCTGCAACCAAGCTAGTGCCAAACGTAATGCTCTGCACTCCTTTGCACTACGACAGCAAAGTCGAGAGAGGAATCCTGACGACTGGGCTAGCCAGGATTTTCTTACATCTATCCCAGGCCTGCACAAAATCTGGAGAGGAAACTGGAGAGGGTATGAAATGTAAAAAACAGACTGGATTAGTTTATGTACAACTCCATTGTCTCATGAGACAAAGGGATGCCAAAGTTATTATTAATAACAACTATATCTAACCATCGATTGTCATTTAAAATTTCTAATTTCTGAGCTTCCTCTCTGCATCTTAAATTGAATCTCATTCTCTTTCACTTTTGTTTTGTTCCGTAGTTTTGTTTCACCCTTTCTTACGCTTGATAAAGAACTCTATTCCTATATATTTTTCGCCATCGTTCACCACAGTATAACAGATTTTATTTTGCCTTTGCGTTTAAACGTTTCGCAAGATGCATATGACCCGTCTTCAACAAGGCCTGTATATTTCAATTTCTTCCTCAATCAATTTTATGACAAAATGAGATACAGTAAGATAAGAGAAATAGATGAAATTGAATGCTTATTGGGTGTATTTTTTTTTCTCAAAAAAAAAAGATAATATGTGCGGAAAAATAACTATTTACATATAGTCACGCATGCCTTAAGGTTTCCAGTGATGTCAGCATTCTTACATAAATTTGCTTAATTACAATTTGACAGATATATTAAAATCTATCAATGAATATAAACATATACATATACGTATGTAATGTATGAACGTATGTATATATGCATTTATATTTATATATACATACACACAAACACACATATATATGTATATATATAATTATATACATATATATATATGCATGCACGCACGCAAACACACACAGATGTAGACGCATACACTCGCAGACGCATATGTATATATATATGTTTTGCGAAGTAGAGCCGTTAGTTACATATTTGCAGCAAAGTAATCCATTGAATCGTGAAATTTGAAGAGGTAAAGGGAGAATGTGGAGAATATGCAACTTGTGCGGAGAAAAGAGTCGAAGTAATTTTACCTAAACCCCACGGTTTCCCTGACTTACAAACCTGGCCGATATCCATATAGGCTGTATACATTAATATATGATATAGATACAGACATACTCGCGCACACACACTTACACACACACAAACACACACAGAGACAGATAGACAGACAGATATACACACACATTCAAACTTATAGACATGTACATAGATAAATAGATATTTACAACTATGATGTTGGAGATTTTAGGTAAAATTATACTAATGTGTCCTTCTGATCTGATTTAATTAAATTATATGTCTTTGTGCGGCTGGGGATTGCTCTACATTTTAAATCCATGTAATGAAATGTTTGCGTATTGCATTGTTCAATTAAATGGAGTTGCATGAAGCGATCGTACTGCATTACCTCTGGATATGTATATATATATATATATATATATATATATCTACAGCCAAACGACTAATGTGATGAGGTATAAAACTGATATAACATCTAGGAAAATCTAATCGGAATTTCTTTAGAATAAAGAGTACGTTTTGACACTAGGTCTTGCACCAATAGTCACCATCACCTCAGAGATTGGTCTACGTGGTGTCCAGTAGATGAGATATATTTTGTCATATGCCAAAAAAGGCCCGCGCGATATATGGCCTAAGTAATAGACATCATTTTAATGAAAATGAGGTGATAATTCCAAGTGACAAGTGAATCAACTTGAGCAGTAAATAGAGACAAATGTGTATATAAATATAATACAAACTATATATCGATTAATTGAGACTGTCTGTCTCTTCAAAAATGATGTAAGGACCCCCTAATCAGCCGAAATTGCTAGGATGATCCGGTTCTTGACTGAAGATTGAAGGCTTCGAATGTCCCGTCCGTGTTTTTTGTATCGTCTTCTAAATGTTTTACGTTCTTGTCCCACTTTGTATTTTTCTACATATTTATATATATGTCTATATATATATATATATATATATATATATATATATATATATATATATGTGTGTGTGTGTGTGTGTGTGTATCTGTGTGTGTGTATGTATGTGTGTGTGTGTGTGTGTGTGTGTGTGTGTGTGTGTGTGTGTGTAAAAAAAAGTCAAGGTAGAAAATGCTAAAATAATTTTATAAAAAACATTTCAGTACTGGTCTCGGTAGTTGACAGTTTTTCAACTGTAAGTATGGAAAATAATAAAGTTTTGCAAACATTTAATGAAAAGTTTTTTAAAAGAATATTTACATAGTATACAAATACAAGGGGCATTTTTCTTGTTTCTGCCTATCTCTGTTCTCTTGTTTACTCTTGTGGGTTCGAGGTCGTCGTCGATACTAGGTTATATATATACATACAAAATGAAGAGGAATGTCCACTAAAGTGGGCACCTAATATGCTAAACATAGACGTGAAATTCTTCGTGGTTATGGCGATTTCACGTCAATGTTTAGCATATTAGGTGTCCACTTTAGTGGTCAACCCGGAACCATGTGGTTGGTAAGCAAGCTACTTACCACACAGCCACTCCTACGCCTATATATATATACATATACATATGCATGTATTATAGTTTAAGACGATCAGTAATTTGTCATAATAGTATATCTGGACGATTTTCCATGACAATTGCCGACGATCATCTTGCTGAAATACATTTTGCCATGCATGAAATAACCACCTGTCTCTTCTTAGCGTTGTTGAAGGAGTTGTTATCTGTAAAATCGATGCTATATATAGGTAAGTGAAAACTATTAACAGCGTATAACACTATGCTCTACACAATAGAATTTTGAGTCCGACTTCTGGATAAATGTTAGTGAAAGTGCTGTGCTTATGACGCTTATTGACGTAGAAACACTGGTTTCTAGCTTGTCATCTAGCTTCCGAATAATCAAACTAGTTTCTTGATTGGTTGTCAATTTTGATCCTTGACTTGCTACCAAACTGCGTGCCAACTAGTTTCTCATACATCAAAAATATACTTTCTGTATATTCATATTTAGATTTCTGTGTATTTATATGTACATTTCGTATTTGCTTTTGTTCTTCAAAAACACTACAATAGCTATTCTGACATATTTCAATTAGCTCATTTTTTTTCATTTACACACACACACACAAAAAAAAAACACATACACATTTGTGTATGTATGTACGTATAAACAGCGACAGAGAGAGAGGGTGAGAGAAAATGATAGATAGATAGAATGATAGACACACTAGGAATAAAATGGCAATAAAATTATTTGATAAAGCATTTAAATTCAATACGATCATAATAAACGAAAACATAAAAGAACAGATGGACATAAATTACTGTAAATGTATCGACATAAAGTACTAATAATATAAAATAAAATATAATACTCTGGTAAAAAAAAAAGGAGAAAATAATATGTTGCAGTAGAATGAGTACATTAGACAAGATAATAATTAAATCTGAATTCATAGAGATCAAGGTTAAATTCCTTCAGGAAACCACAGGGACAAAGTTTATTGTAAATCAACTATCTTCGTGAAAGGAGACTGCGAACAGAATTTGCTGCTTGTCTGCGAAATGTTCAGCAAGTT
>NC_043006.1:46643521-46658521 GCF_006345805.1 Octopus sinensis
ACCTAAATTAACATTAACAAAAGTCGTTGCGGCTATGATTAATAATTCTAATAAATATATAATTAGTTCGACGATTCTTCTACTAAATCGGAAATAAAAATATATTTCCACTTTCAGAAGTAGAGAACCAAATTACAATATTAGTTTTGGAATGCTGAAGAATACAATGTAACAGTTATAGCTTTATATTTAATTATTTTATAAACGTGACACTCACTTCGAAGTTTCGCCAAATCTAGCTGTTCAAACATTTCTAGAATTGATAATCATATATAAACTGTAAAGAAGAATCACAGACAGTATTAATAGTTGTAATGTTTGGAGAAGCATTACCAGTAAATAATAATATATCAAACATTTATATAAAATGACTGAAGTAGGTTTATGATGAAACTGAAGAGAAATAATGAAATAATAGTAATTATCAAATTTGAAAAGGCTACTTGTTAAATAATATTGTTCATGAGAACTGTAAAAACATCTCATTAAAAGGGCTACATACAAGTTATGTTAGCGTTATGTATATGGTATATAAAGGTCAGGAGGCGGCAGAATCGTTAGCACGCCGGGCAAAATGCTTAGCGGCATTTCGTCTGTCGCTACGTCCTGAGTTCAAATTCCGCCGAGTCCGACTTTGCCTTTCATCCTTTTGGGGTCGAAAATTAAGTACCAGTTACGCACCGGTGTCGATGTAATCGAGTTAATACTTTTGTGTGTCCTTGTTTGTTCCCTCTATGTTTAACCTCTTGCGAACAATAAAGAAATAACAAATAAGAATCGTTAGCTAGCTGGGAAAAAGGCTTAGCGGCATTTCGTCTCACGATAAAATAAGTACCAGTCGAGCACTGGGGTCGATGTAATCGACTACTTCCCTACACAGAAATTTCAGGCCTTCTCCAATGTACCCTATGGTCATTCGAGGCTCCTCCTCTTGTCACCAATACTTTGTCTCCTCCCTGATCCTCTGCATTAAAACTTATCCCAGATTCTGGCCAAAACATTGATCATGCCGGTTCACACCATCAAATATTTGTCCACCTCCGTAGATACACAATCTTGTGAGAGGAGAATCACCCTTCTACATCTCATTGGCGTGGCACAGCTTGTTTTGTCCATGAATACATACGTTGTCACATATCTAACTCAATAATAAACAGATTTTTTTTAAAGAATATATTGGGCTATTGTTTTATATCAACATTTGGAATGTTATGTTATTAGACAATTACAGCAGTGTTTCTCAACTAGGGTGCCATGTGATCCTGGGAAGGGCAATGGGTCTCTATAAGATTTTATTGTTAATGTTTATGTGCAATAAATTCATTATACTTCTACAATACACAAAACATTTTAGCAACTTTTTAAAAACAATTCCAAATAATATTTAATGTTGAACCCAGTGCCTCCCCTGACTGGCCCCTGTGCCGGTGGCACGTAAAAAGCTCCAGCCGAATGTGGTCGATGCCAGTGCTGCCTGGCTGGCGCCCATGCCAGTGGCACATAAAAGTTGAATGAGTTAGCCACTTATATCAGGAATGGGATATATTCTAATGTTAAAGATACAGATGAGAATAGAAACTGCGATTGAATAGTAACTGTGTCTGGCATTGAACTGGTACTTTGAACTGGTACTAATTCAATCTAGTTTTAACTAGACCGATCATGTGATAATTCCTCAGTTGCATTTCAAATCAATTTATGCTCAAGAATAATCAATTCATATAAATAATCATCAGCAACTAGAGTTTCCTGCAGATGTGTGTGCGTATATATATCCATCCATCTATCTATTTATCTATTTATCTATCTATCCATCCATCTATTTATCTATCAATGTATATATATATATATAATATATATATATATATATATATACAGGTATACATATATACGTACACATGTGTATATATATATATATATATTATACAGGTATACATATATACGTACACATGTGTATATATATATATATTATATATTATATATATATATATACATAATATATATATATATATTATATATACATATATATATATATATATATATACATATATATATATATATATGTATATATATATATATATATGTATATATATATATATGTATATATATATATTATATATATATATATATATATTTATGTATGTATGTATATAATATATATATATATTATATATATATATATATATATATATAGGAAGAGAGGGAGAGGGAGAGACAGGGAGAGACAGAGAGGGACAGAAAGAGAGAAAGGAAAATGAAACAGCCGTAAATTTTGTTGAGTTGCAAACGGAAAATAGAAGCGAATTTTAGATTAGATAATGACCAGATTACATTCTATGTGAAGAAGACAGATTAAGTATAATCATGACCTGCACCTCTCTAATTATAAAGATAATCAAGAAGAACATCACATCAATAAGAACAATAAATGCCAACGCTTCTGAAACAAACACAACAATAGGTAAAAACAACTCTGAAGGCAATTACTGTCAGCCTCCCTCCCTGTGGCCCCGTGAAGCAAACAGTTCAAACAGTGGAATAAGGGCTTTTCTCTAGTACAACACACGCAATCAGCTCGTCAGCACATTCTTTATTAGACTATTGGAATGGAAAGCCGACGGCTTTGTATTCAAAGAGAGATTGTTGAGCTGTGAACAGTTCAAACAATATCCAGAATTAGCAGGGAACAACGACGGTCTGTGACTGTAGCAATGAGGCATAACGGCGGCGGGTATCAGGTGGTTGGTTTTAGTGAAAGCATACAGGAGCTCGTCGTATTCGTTTCTTTTTTTAAAAAAATTTAGCTTCAGAACACGTGATCAATTGAAATAACTGAAAATTATTTTTCTTCGATACATTTTTGTTTTAATCACTCCCCACCCCACACACACACAACTTACCCCCGCCACTTCAAAATCCAAAATCGATTATCCTTGTTATATTTAATGATTTTATTATTGCCATGCCTTTTGTTCCTGTTGCTATCATTGTTTTTGTGACTGTTACTTTAGGAATTGCTATTATTGTTTTATTTCAAATAACACGTTCCAGCTATTAACCGCGTTCTCTGCAACACGCTGCCATCATACACACATATACAGAGTTACCCACACATATGCGCACGCAGCTGCTGACACACACATAAGCAGACTCATATCGAACTTCGCACATGTGATCTCATTCACATAGTCTGCATTTCAACCAAAATATATTCGTGCATGCATGTGTGAATGTGTACGTGTGTGTGTGTGTGTGTATCACAGTTTAATATTCCCTGCCTCTCCCTATATTTACCATATTTCTCTTCCCTCCCATCACTTTCTCATAGCTCCGAACTTTACGTGGAATTATTGCGTTTCTACTTTTTCACTTCTTATCGTTTTTTTAAAAATTCTATCTTTATTTCATGGATTCTATAGATATTTGTTTAATAAATACTTTATTTTGTCATATAAATATAAACATATATACATACACACACATTTATGCTTGTATGTATGCATGTATGTATACATGTCTGTATGTGTGTGTATACACATATGTGTATGTACGTATATCTGTATACACATATATATACACATATATATGTGTATGTATGAATAGTATCTTTAATTCTTTCATCTTCCTCCAATTCCCAATGAAGGAAATTTATATACACATATGACTAAAAAAAAGAATGAGAAAATTAAAAAAAGAGTGAATCAAAACGCTAAAAACAGATATGTAAGATATCGTCTGCTCTTAATCAATTTAATTCAAGCTGTTTCCATTGAAGACGTGCATGTTAAATACAAAACCTAATCGTTGTAAAACTATAAGGTGTTAATCGAATGCCAATTTCTATTATAAGAATTGCTGACATGCAGACTTGGAGATTGTATGTTATCGACAACCTGATCTCATTACTGGTTCTCTACTTGATTGGCTCACTGGCTCGTTGCATTCTGGGAAATTTTCTGCTTCTCGGTTATATTTAATTTTATTCTTTTTTCTCTTTTTTTTACTGGGATTCGGGCTAATAGTTTATAATTTATTGGAAGGCCAAAGTCTGAGTAGTTATCTAATTGGAGTTCTATAACTGGATCCATGTATACGACTGTAAACCGATCTCTAAATGAATAACGTAGCTGGGGGTTGAAGGCCGACTAGAATGCCTTTAATGTCTTCACATAATGTTTCCCTAACTAACTCCTTCTCAAAGCATTAACAGGTTCTGAGTCATGCAGAGAGAATTAATCTTCAAAATCGATTGCTATATTTTGAGATCAAAGGCATGAAAATAGGGCACGTTAATTTTTAGGGTTTCTTTCAATAATTTATTGCATACAATATGGTCTATATTAGGTGAAAATATTGTGAATGTTATTTGCTTGTTGGATCGGATATTAGGCTCAGTCAGAACTCGTTGATTTTTTTTCTTTCATTTTTATTGAAAAGTAATTTTTTTTTTCATACGGAAACTATATATATAGAAATATAAATAGATGTTTTACTTTTATATCCCAGACGATTCTTGGATTAAATTACAGGGTTTTTTTTTCACGACTTACCGCATTACACTTATGATATTTTTCTCTACTTTCATTTCAAATTTTTGCCTTTGATGCACCGTAATCTTTTTGTTTGTACTACTCTGAAACAGTTTGCCTCACTGATGTTCATGAAACAGTGTTTACCGTATAAGTTCTTTTAGTGTGCCTGAAGACAATAAAAACAGTTGTGTAACAGTATTTATAAATTTAACGAAAAACAATTTTCTTATTTAGGCGGAGGAGTGGCTGGGTGGTAAGTAGTTTGCTTACCAACCACATGGTTCCGGGTTCAGTCCCACTGCGTGGCACCTTGGGCAAGTATCTTCTACTACAGCCTGGGGCCAACCAAAGCCTTGTGAGTGGATTTGGTAGACGGAAACTGAAAGAAGCCCATCGTATATATGTATATATATATATATATATATATGCGCGCGTGTGTGTGTGTGTATGTTTATGTGTCTGCATTTCTACCCAAAAAAACATCGCTTGACAACCGATGCTGGTGTGTTTACATCCCCGTAACTTAGCAGTTCGGCAAAAGAGACCGATAGAACATGTACTAGGCTTATAAAGAATAAGTCCCGGGGTCGATTTGCTCGACTAAATGCGGTGCTCCAACTTGGCCACAGTCAAATGACTGAAACAAATAAGAGTAAAAGAGTAATATAATAGTTATCTTATGGTGAATATTTTAGAGTGCTGGAAATAAAAAAAATTGCGCTGTGGTTTCAATTTCCGGGGTAATATTTCAGCTATATACCCTAAATTTTCTCCACGTACCTTCGAATTTTTCTCAGAATTAATGTCTTATAGGAGATTTATAATTACAAGGACACAACATGTCTTGATACGCTAGTTCAAAAGGCAACATTCTTTAGCAATCCTACTCTCCATTTAAATTCATGTGATACTTTCAACATTTTTATATAAACGTTCTAGAGAACTAAGTAAGCAAAAGTGACACGGAATTCTGGCTGCTAGTGTAACGTTTTTAATATTATTCTTCATGCTCATGGTATTTAACTATGAAATGGCGACGTCCTGTAATTGCGCATCCCCTAGTATGGTCACGTCAGTGCTATGAGCAGTTACTATACTAGTGAATTTACGATTAAATAATGTTAGCTTCGAGTGCCAAGCACAAATACTTTATCCGTAGGTATATTGCATATGCAGACGCGTGCCTAACTTGGACTACAGACCTTAATGTTCTACATAAATACGTTTCGCTATTAATATGTTACCTTTCTAGGAAGATCCAGTAATAAATCATTCTACAAAGGCGCATGTCGTGAAAGTTTTGGTACTTAATTTATTGATCCCACCCCCCAAAAAAAAGATGATAGACAAAGTCGTCATCGGTGAAATTTGAACTCAGGACGTAAAGACGAACAGAATGTCGCTAAGCATTTCGTCCGGCGTGCCAACGTATCTTTTCTACTCTCGGTACAAGGCCCGAAATTTTGGGGAGGGGGGCCAGTCGATTGGATTGACCCCAGTATGCAACTGGTACTTAATTTATCGACTCCGAAAGGATGAAACGCAAAGTTGACCTCGGCGGAATTTGAACTCAGAACGTAAAGACAGACGAAATACCTCTAAGATTTCGCCCGGCGTGCTAATGTTTCTTATTTCTTTATTGCCCACAAGGGGCTAAACATAGAGGGGACAAACAAGGACAGACAAAGGAATTAAGTCGATTACATTGACCCCAGTGCGTAACTGGTACTTAATTAATGGACCCCGAAAGGATTTAAAGCAAAGTCGACCTCGGCTGAATTTGAACTCAGAAGGTAGCGGCAGACGAAATACCTATTTCTTTACTGCCCACAAGGGGTTAAACACAGAGGGGACAAACAAGGACAACAAACAGATTAAGTCCATTGTATCGACCCCAGTACGTAATTGTACTTATTTAATCGACCCCCAAAGGATGGAAGGCAAAGTCGACCTAGGCGGAATTTGAACTCAGAACGTAACGGCAGACGAAATGCTGCTCAGCATTTCGCCCGACTTGTTGACGTTTTTGCCAGCTCGCCGCTGTAAGGCAGAGCCAGTAATAATATTTGTGTGTATACGTACGTGTAAGTGAGTGTAGACTTGTGTTTCATATATATATATATATATATAATATGAATAAACATCAATTTTTACTAGGTATTGTTTCGAAGAGTGACATCAGTCTTCAAATATTGATGGTTATAAACAGTCAGATAAAACTACTATTAAATGACGATAGACAGAACTCAACTTCTACAACATTCTGCCATTAGATGTTTATCTTTGGGTTTGAAACATAAAATGTTTAAAAGGGGCAACATATATATATATATATATATATATATATATATATATATGTGTGTGTGTGTGTGTGTGTGTTGTGTGTGTGTGTGTGTTGTGTGTGTGTGTGGTGTGTGTGTGTGTTGTGTGTGTGTGTGTGTGTGTGTATATATTGATAGAAATGGTAAGACAACAACAGAATGAAAGAAACTTCGATATTATGTAAATAGAGGAATTTATCTGTAAATGTTATATGTCACAATTATTCGGTAATATGCGACAATATATATATATATATATATATATATATATATATATAGTTAATCCAAACATGAAAACACAAAGAGAAAACACAACAACGCGAGGGCATGGAACAAGTATAGTGTTATTGGACGTTCAGGAAAGGGAAGAAAGGAGGATTTAACATTTCGAGCGGAGCTCTTCGTCAGAAACATAGGAGAAAGAAAGATCCAAGAAGGGGAAGACGGAAGGAAAAAATCGGCAACGATATACACGTGGTCACATATTGAATGGCTGGCGTCGAACTTCAAGAGGAAGCCATGAAGTGTGACGTGATGGCGGAGGCAACGGCGAAGAAAAGAGAGATGGTTTGAGTGGCGAGCTTTTCTAAAAATTAAGTGAGAGAGTTTTTTTACGGATTGCAAGCATTGGGAGGGAGGGAGGGGGAAGGCAAGAAAACGGCAAAGAAGGGTTTAAAGGTGTTGTAGGAAGGAGTGCAGGTGAGGCATGGTGAGAGGGTGTGAATGTCTGTGTAGGTGTAAATGGTGGCGACAAAAGTAGAAAAGTGGAAGTAGAAGAAGAAAGGTAAAAAGAGGACGAGAAAAAGTGGAAGAGTCACGGACAAATTTTTTGATGATTTCCAATCACCATTACAGTGGCGTACTCCGGATAAATGGTAACAGTAATCTGTAGGTGTAAAAATCCAGGAATTGGTTATCCAAGTCAGTCAGAAGGCCGGGTTCCGTGTGAGCGTGCGGTATATAAAGTTAATCCAAACATGAAAACACAAAGAGAAAACACAACAACGCGAGGACGTGGAACAAGTATAGTGTTATTGGACGCTCAGGAAAGGAAAGAAAGGAGGATTCAACGTTTCGAGCGTAGCTCTTCGTCAGAAACATAGGAAAAGGAAGGGAAGACGGAGGGAAAAAATCACCAACGGTACACACGCGGTCACACACTTATATATACGAGATGCTGTTCAATCAGGTCTAAATTCACCAGAAATTTCTACCAGCTTAACATTTACGAGAGAGACATAGATGCAAGAAATTATATAACTGTTCTGTGATATCCGCTAACAATTACAGCGAATATGACTTCATGTAAAACAAAACTACTTGTTCAATTATATTTATACTTACTGTATCTCTTCATCTCTTATCTTCTCGAAATTGTAATTATGAGAAACATTTATTGTTTCCAACTCGTGTTTCTGACATCAGAAACAACTTGAAATGTCGCTCTGATTAATGTGGAAATAGTTACAGTTATTTGATCTAATTATATTTTGATATCAGAAAGAATATAGATAAGCTGTGTAATCTGCGTACTTTACACTGGTTCTTGTTTCGGTAAATTGCAACACGTATTTGATTTGTGAATAGAAACGTGTCAAAAAGAGTGAACAATCACTGCAAAGTTTTCATTACACAAACAAAGACAAACAGAATCTTTATAAAGAACAAATTATATAAATATTAACTTGGATAGCGTAATCAATGGCAATTAACTACAGGGTCTAATGTCCACTTTGAAGTTTATAGCACAGAATAAATATCCCGAGACACTTAAAACTGCATTAGTATGTATGACACTTTGACCAATGTGAGAGGAAGGGCCATTGCTGAACAAGAAAAGAAACTCTCAGGTGAACCAACACAACGAATATTTATGAAAGTATCACTACCTTTACGGTTGGTCGGAAGAAGAATCCATTATATAATCGTTGTACTGTTAAAGCTAACCACAAAATCTCCCTTAATCACCAGGGTTCGGAGATGTGCCCGATCACAAATAAATAAATAAATATATAAGACACATGGAGTAAATACCAACAGCCTCATACTTGAACATAAAGTAAAAACAGGATAAGAGTAGGGGATGCTTTGTATGATTTAGTGAATACAGACGACTCGGAGTATGCCCACTCAGTTGCAAGACAATAAACGACCCAAGCAACTGCTCAAAATTCAGACGGGCTACAAATCAGGAGCAAAAACACTACTACAGCTGCTGCCGTTGTTGCTGCTGCTGCTGCTACTTCTACCACCACCACCACCACCACCGCAACCACCACAACCACCACCACTACCACTACCACCACTACTACTACTACTACTACTACTGAAGAGGGAGAAATATTCAGCGTCAGTTCACAATCAGTTCGACAAAATAGTAGAATTTAGAACAATGGATTAATAAATCCTGCACACATACGTGTGTATGTGCGTATGTGTGTGTATATGTGCGTGTGTGTGTCTGTGTGTGCATGTGTGTGTGTATTAAGGTGCGTGAGTTACTGATTAGGATGTAACAATCACAGTAATGTGTTGTGTCCTAGAGTAAAACTCTTCATTATATATTGCATCAGTCAGCTTAGCTGCAAACAGGCAACCCTACGATAGGTTGGCGTTCCGTTCAGGAGGAATACTCACCAGTCCATCGCCCCAAGACAGCGAAGTCGAATCATTCGAAAAAAATGCGAGGAACCACACACGCACACAAACATACATATGTGTATGTATGCAAGTATGTATATATATATATATATATATATATGTAGAGAGAGAGAGGAGAGAGAGAGAGAGAGAGAGAGAGATTCAGGTGAATATGGTACTTAAGAAGAGGCACCAGAATTTAGTACGTTATTATCCATACAATTACAAAATGAGGTGATTAAAGTCAAAATAAGGAACAAGGATATCCAGAGGTAATGCAGTACGGTCGTTTCATGTGACTCCATTTAATTGAACAATGAAAATATTTCATTCCATCAATTTAAAATGTAGAGCAATCTTCCGCTGCACAAAGACATAGTATTTAATTAATTTAGAAGGACATATTAGTATAATTTTACCTAAAATCTCCAAGACGATAAGGGGATAGACAAAAAACGTGTTTTAGCAACATTATTGTATATATATATATATATATATATATATATATATATATAAATATATATTTGGAATTTACAGAAAAGCAAAAACAACAAACATGTGTATTATTTTAACGATTGGGAAGGTAAGAAAGTCTTTTACGTTTCGAGCCTACGCTTTTCAACAGTAAGGAACACGAAAAAATAAAGAGAGTATAAAAAAAGCTTTTGTGGCTAGCGGTCAGTCATTGCGATATATATCTGGAGAATATGGAGGATGAGGTAGCACTTCCCATACGAGTTCTTGAATCGCGGCTATTGTCATATTGGTTATGTGAGAACGGCCGTTGCCGTGTTGCAGAGGAACGCCATTTACCAATTTGGTCTTTTTTTGCTGAATTGCTTCGTTGAGTCCGTGCAGCTATTGAACGTAGAGCTCTGCATTGAGAGTTCCGTTGCGCTCAAGCACTTCGTGGTGAATTATACTTTCTCAGTCTCACCATGCATTCAACATGGACTTTGGTGGAGGAAGGCCTTGTTTTGCTCACGGAGGCGCTTGTTTGTCGTGGCTGAGCCTTTTTTTTTCACAGCATCATATTGACGTAAAGAGGTCATTTTCCATCGCCACTGACAATACAATAAATAAATCGCGGTTTGTGTCCATGTGTTAAGCATTGTCGAGCGACGAAACTGGCGGCGTTTGTGGAGTGTTGAGTTTTGTTGTTTTCGCTCAATGTGTGTGGCACCCAAGCGCCGAGTTTCTGAACCTTGCCCATTGAGTGGCTCACCACAGTTTTTTGTATCACATTCCATCTACTCCGCCAATTCTGAGGTTGTTTGACATGGATTTTCGTGAAGCGGTTGATTAAATCGCTCTTCATCGAATTTGGTCGACCGGGGTGTGATCAAGAGATCAAGATACCCATCTTTGAAGCGCGAAAACTAACAGTGAGTGGGAATTTGAGGCATAGTTCCTGCTCCATACACAGTACAAATCTCACGAGCAGCTTCGCCGGCATTAACACCTCGATCAAATGCAAAAAGTAAATGATGCCGAAAATACTTAGTTTAGTCCACTTTAGTTTAGTTTATTCCATTTTAATTATCAGAATATACACAAAAATCAATAAAATTTTATAAAAACCAAAACACACTATCTTATAGAGCAAACTGACACACAAAGATATACATATGTATACGAAGTGTTTGTTTCAGTTTCCATCCACCAAATTCACTCACAAATCTTTGGTCGGCTCGACGCTTTCGCAGAAGACATTAGCCCAAGGTTTCACTCACTGGGACTGAACCTGGAACCATGTGGTTGCGAAGCAAGCTTCTTACCACACAGCCACGCCTGGGCAGAGATAGAAGAGTGTGAGAGATTGAGAGATAGAGATAGACAGAGAGAGAGAGAGAGAGAGAGAGAGAGAGAGAGAGAGAGAGAAGTGGAGAGAAGAAATTAAAAATATACCCTCTTTCAATTTCTCACAATGCTCTTCCATCTGTTTGATAGACTTCCAAGACGCCTCTTCTAAAATTAACGTGTCCGTGGCGAAAAATACTCTTCTAGTACTGTTCTGGCCTCGTCTACAGAATTCATATTTTTTCCATCCACATGATTTTGTAGACTGGGGAATAGACGATAATCAGATGGGGTTATGTTCGGCGAATATGGTGGGTGGGGCATCGTTTCCCATTCAAACTACCTCATCCTTTGGAATTCATCTTCACTGTATGTTACCGAGCATTTTCCTGATAGAAGAACATCCTTCTCTTGAAACCCAGGCACTGACTGTTTGAATGACCAAATCCAAGCTTCTCTCCTACTTTCTCAACAGTTACGATGGAATTTTGTTCCACCAGGGTATGTAGAACGTCCTCATCGAGCTCTGCCGATCTTCCAGGACGAGGCTCGCCTTCTAGGCTGTAGATTCCGGCTCGGATTATTCTGGATCCACCGTTTATACTAGCTTACGCTTATTGCCCGATCCCCATATACTCTATTAATATTCTTCGTACTCTCCGTTGCGTTGTTGCCTTTATTGAAATACGCCCCTTTCTCACTTCCTTTATAGCTTTGAAAAAATATCTGTTAAAAGTCGAACTGCGCCCTTCAAAATTCGCACTATGAATAAGCACAAAGTTAATATTACTACCTGCTGTTATAGCAAGTTGATGCAAGTAGTTTATCCCGTTCCCCTTCCACTTTTAGTTTATGCAATTGAAAACGTATTATTTATGAGATGGCTAAATATATATATATATATATATATACGTATGTAGGGGAAGAATTCGCGAAAAAAACAAAAGACGAAGATAGGTGGTGTAGAAAACAAACAGATGTATTAGTATAACGCTCGGGAATTGAAAAAGTCTTTCACGTTTCGAGCCTACGCTCTACCACAGGAAGGAACACAGAAAGAAACAAGGAGAGAAAAAAAAGTAGAGAAAAAATGTATATATATATATATGTACATATATTATTGAAAAGGTTGCAAGACGCAACGAAAATTTTAGGAAAATAAAAATAAGAAAAAAGTGGAAATTTTACCGGTGCGTGTGTTACATTATAAGTAAAAAAAAGAAAATGACTCTCCCCAGACACAACAAAATATGCTTCAACACACGATCTCATGTAATTAATCTTGCAAACCAAATCCCAAAACGAAATATAAATATATATATATATAATATATATACACACATGTATATCGTTGCTATTATGTTAAACTCTCGTATGTCCATATTTGGCCAGATGCATTTTTAAAATATTTATTTTTGCTTGCAATAGCCGATTCTTTCCGTCAAACTATCGTATCTTCAGCTACTTCAGATGCTAAGATCTCAAAGATTGTCAAAGTGTAGTACATCGGTTTATGCTATGGAACGGTGAAACAATTTTTACATTTTCCGAAAAAAAAAACCCCACAAAAAATAACGGTTCGGACTTAAAACACTTTTGCATAATAGCAACTATATATATATATATATATATAAATGTGTCTCCTTGTGTGTATGTGTATATATATATATGTATATATATATATATATATATATATATATATATATAATATATATATATATATATATATATGTGTGTGTATATATATATATATATATATATATATCATATAGATTTTGCAACATTTCTCTGGTATCTTTGAACAGTATAAATTTATATCATGATCAAAAATTTTATTTCCGTGTTCTTTCGCAGAAATGAAATCAAGTAACGTTATCAATGAAATGTTACGTTTTATTTTGCAAAAGAAGAGTAAAAAAAATGAACAAAAATTTAAAATGCACTAAAACATCGTAATTCTCTAGGATAAAAATGCCTATACATAATTTATCTGTGTGTTGTGAGGGAGTACCACGAGACGCATTATATTTAATCAGATTAACCGGGTTAAATGCAAATAGTTTTGAAATAAATCGACCAGATGGAGAGAGGCCAATAAATATCTATCGATATGTCTTATTCGGTTAGAATATTGTAAAAAAATTTATATAATAATTATGGAATTTTTCCAGAAAAATTTGCATATATTTATGTATCACGATTTTCATGAATAAAAGCCTATTTGGCGAAGATGACTATAGATAGTGTATCTGGAAAGATATGGCTAAATACCATTCATGATCATGTCTTTAGAAAACATTTGTTAAGTAACTTTGCTTTGAAGTTTCTCTGTTATAATGATATTTTAGGAAGGAAGTATCAATGCATGTCTGATAAAGAATATTTTATGATTTACTTCCTGCTGACATTTTCCAACAGAAACTTTCATATCCAAAATATAAAGTAGTTATGAATGCATTGTGATGATTATTATTACATTTTTTTAAATGTTCCCACTAATTGAACATGGTAAATTGATTTTAAATGGCGTGGAAGATATTAATTATAGCTTGTATAGAATTCTTAGAAAATTATGTAAAAGGTTATATTATCATTTTAGATTTTCTTTTCCTTTGAAACATTCAGAAACTATTTTCATTGGTTGTTGGAACAGACTTTCTTCGCTACTAAGTCTTAGGGTCTACCGCAATGAAACATAACTCTTATAAATCTATATACTAATATTAACATAAGATAATAATGATAATAATAACAACACTATCAATAATAAGACTCAATCAATTTCTCTTTCCTCATCTTCTGCTTCGTATAAAAATAATAATAATATTAATAAAAATAATAATAATAATTACTATTATTACTATTATTATTATTATTCAGTAGTTTTATTTTTATTTTTATAGCGTGCTTTCGCTTCACTACCGAGCGCAGCTCTGTGTGCCTTGGGTATGTGCTGTGATTTGTTGTGATGCTCTGATGGTTATTGTATGGAAAGTGTTCTGCGTAGGATGTGTGCAGTGCCTAGTAGTGCAATTTTCTGTATGTTATATGTGTTTGTAAGTCCTGGTGTTTTTGTTATGTATTTGTCTGAATATTTTTTTATCATGCCTAATGCACCTACTATGATAGGAATTGTTTCTGTTTTCAGATTCCACATTCTAGTTACCTCTATTTCCAGGTCTTTGTATTTTGAGAGTTTCTCCATTTCTTTTAGAGACACGTTGTCATCTGCCGGTACTGATACATCAATTAGAAAGCATTTTTTTCTTCATGGTCTCTGACAACTATATCTGGTCTGTTGGCCTTAATTTCTCTATCTGTGTGTATCGGCATATCCCAGAGTATGGTTGCTTTCTCGTTTTCTGTGACCTTTTCTGGTGTGTGCCTATACCATCTTTTTTTTATTATTATTATTATTATTATTATTGTTATTATTATTGTTATTATACAATAACGTAAGATAGTTACAGTATAATATAGTAGCAAGTATGCGTGTTGTTCACATCGAATTGAAGCTTTTATCGATGTATTACTTCTTAATTGCACACTACCACTAGAATATTCATCGCACAAGCACCCCTCGCCCCGCACACACACACAAAACAAATCAACACATACACACGCACACACGAACGCACACTCACACTCACACCCGAACATACATATAATATAATATACACTTAGTCGTAAACTATGTACGGATTATA
>NC_043006.1:46663521-46686021 GCF_006345805.1 Octopus sinensis
CTGACTTCTTACAGTGCCTGTAAGATAACTGAATCAGCATGCATTTAAGATTAGAAATTAAGTTACTTTGTCCTTAAGTTTGGTGCATGGCGAGGCGGTTCGCATGATCTTCTATCTGTAGCAGTGTTGCTAGCTTTTTCGTATCAGTGTTTAAGTGATATTTGGTATCGCATATATTTTGATGAATGAATTAGAAAGATATCGGTGCGTGTGAAAGTGTTTGGTTTATATAAGTTCTTTTTTACAGGGGAGAATCTATACTTTGGATGCTTCTCTAATTTGTGCCATGCACCTCTTTAAAGAGCTTAGGAAGACATATAATGATACACAAACCTATTTCTAGTGATGCCATTTTGAGGATTTAAAGCCGAACTTTGAATTGTCGAAGAAATACGCTTTCCATCGCATGTTTTTGATTATCCTTTTTATTTCAAGGTAAGTGAAGTGTATGGTATTTGATGGTTTGGGATCAGCCAAACAATACAGCAGCCGTTGCCTCTCCATTATCAATTATTTGTCCCTCGTTTGCGGATGGAGCTCAACAGAATGTGGAACACAAATACCAATCTGCGGATAAACGAAAGAAACTGGCATTCAACATATATAGCAAGTACATATATATATATATATTTAGTACTAATTTAACTCAGCTCCAGTTAACGTAATATTTCCTCAACACACAGGTCATATTCATCTCACCAAATATTAGGAAAAAAATTAGAGGTTTGTGGCAAATTCAAGATGGCTTCTGGGTGCTAGGTTTCTGTTCATCGGCTCAGGAATTGTGGTATTCATAATATCAAAGCGACGTCACCTACTTTCTTTATTTGTGGCTCACGTTTTTGGACAAGATATTGGCAAGATGGCGGCACACTGTGAAGTAGAGTTTGAATGCTATTTGTCCCTTGGAATAGGCACAACAGAAAGCTGGCTAGCATATTGGCGATGATCACTAGCCCAGACATCGTTCAGTGGGATATTAACAAATTAGCAACAGCCTTTACATGGGACAAATGGATTCGTCGCTCTGAGTTTAACTAGGGTTGATAGTACCCCCTTGCTTCTAGAATGTATGCCCCGACCACGAATTTGTGTTCTGTACATCGGTTGTCAAGCGATGTTGGGAGACAGACACAGGCGCACAAACATATACACACACATATATACGACGGGCTTCTTTCAGTTTCCGTCTACGAAATCCACCCGCAAGGCTTTGGTCGGCCCGAGGCTATAGTAGAAGACACTTGACCAAGAAGTCATGCACTGGGACTGAACCCGGAACCATGTGGTTCGTAAGCAAGCTACTTACCACACAGCCACTCCTACGCCTATAATAATAATAATAATAATAATATAATAATAATAATAATAATAATAATAATAATAATAATAACAACAATAATAATAATAACAACAACAACATCAAGAACAGATATCATTTTTGAGATTATAATGAATTGCCCGCTCAAAATCAAACAAAATTTTATAGAAATTGCTATAACTAATTTGCTAAGAAATCAACTGTGACACACCGGTGTAGGACTAGATTTATAAAGACAGAAGACACGATGATAAAGTGAATTGCCGGTATAAGCAAATTGATTATTTTCATCCATTCGATACGCCTGTGGGATGCAGCAGAACTTTCTTGGGACAGCATATCAATATTGGATGTTGATACAACAAACAATTTGATCGCTAAGTAATCTGTCAATTCTGATTTTCTCATCATTTGCGCCAGTGCGTATCATATATGTGTGACGAAAATAAAAGCTGATAGCTGCTTGTCTTCTATTAAAGAGTTAATTTGCTGTAGTTGTTGTATAATGAAATTGTCGATTCGAAAATGGAAGGTGAATGGGTAGCGTGCGAGGGTGGCTTTGAAAATTACTTCTATTGGAATGCTATTGATCTGTGTCATTTAGTTATTTTAGTTTTAAATTATTTATCGTTACACTGGTAGTATATGTGTACATAGATACATACACATATACATGTATACGAGCATACATACGCATACATATTTCATTAGTTGGTATAATTAGATTTCGTTTTGACTGCTGTATTGTTTACTTTGTATTTTTTTCTTTATTTGAAATTCAATCTAGCTTTTATCTATTTCTGTGATATTTTGTATTATACGTCGTTTAAATCTATTAATTTTTCTAAGAAGAAACGAATTGAATGTAATATTTCTGAGCTAATCTATGAGAACAGTTATTTCCGTTAGAACTGCGCAATTTTAAAGATTTATTTCATTTCTCTCTCTACTTTTAAATTTTCATATAAATGAAACAATCGGAGAAAATGTGATATCCTACAAATATTTCTCTTATTTCTCTTATTTCTTTTTGAACATTTCCTCACTGTTGTTATCCATCCTCTCTCTCCATTGCTCGAATTTTCTCTTTCTTTTTGTATGTCATTCTTTTGTATGTCTTTCTTACCGTATGTATATATATATTACTGTATAGCTTTATGATCATCCCTTTTCTCTCAACCTATCGTTAAATCTCGCTTTCCTGCTTTATTATATATTAAAATGACTTCCTTCTCTGTCTCCCATTTGTATATGTATTTATGCACACACACACACACACACACACATACACACTCACGCATACACACCTAAGCATAGAAACGGACACAGAAACACAAGCACACACACACATATATATATATATTTATATACATGAATATATATATATATGTATATATGTATGTATGTAAGTATTATGTATGTATGTATGGTATGTATATATGCAAGTGTGAAAGCTACAAACGAACACAGAGACAGAAGCACACGCATATATATACATGAATATATATGTGTGTGCGTGTTTGTGTGTGCGTGTGTGCGTGCGTGTGTGTGTGTTGAAGGGTTAAAGATTAAAGTCCATGACATAGGCGTAGCAGTGACTGAGTGGTAAGTAGCTTGCTTATTAACCACATGGTTCCGGGTTCAGTCCCACTGCATGGCACTTTGGGCAAGTGTCTTCTACTATAGCCTCGGGCTGACCAAAGCCTTGTGAGTGGATTTGGTAGACGGAAACTGAAAGAAGCCCGTCGTATATATATATATATATATATGTATGTGTGTGTATATATCTGTCTGTGTTAAACCCCCCCCCCCCAATATCGCTTGACAACCGATGCTAGTGTGTGTCCGCCCCCGTAACTTAGCGGTTCGGCAAAAGACACCGATAGAATAAGTACTAGGCTTGCAAAAGTATAAGTCCTGGGGTCTATTTGCTCGACTAAAGGCGGTGCTCCAGCATGGCCGTAGTCAAATGACTGAAACAAGTAAAAGAGTAATCTAGCCTAAGCGTCGCATCCTGATGCCTTTCAAACATTTTTGACGAAGATGTTAGCCCTCAGTCTCAAATTCTAATAATTTCAGGATTACACCAATTCTTTTAGAAATACTACTGCTTTAGTACTCGACCAGTCCCTGTGATATAGGCATTTAGAAATTCACCATAATCAAATATAGAACGAATAGATTACTTTATTTTTACGCTTGGGCTTCTCTGGTAAGTAATTTAAGTAATTGAACAACATTTGTGCGTAAACAATTCTAACCATCACAATTTTCTGAACTGAAGTGTAAATGAAAATTTTAGGAAGACTTGAGTATGAACTCAGTTGTTTTTCTGAAACCAATCCTGAAGAAGTACTTTCCTACATCATTCAGTAAAGTACTTGTCCAAAGTGACATTCGGTGTTTGCGTCATACAGTTTGGAGATCTATTCTCTTTCTCAAGAGTGTTCCAGTTGTGAGCAAATCTTTTGCATTACAATTTTGCTTTCAAAGACTTTCATAGCCTTGAGAGACATTACGAGTATTGCTTATAAACTATAGGCTACGCCAATGTGGTCCAGATGAAACGTAGCGCTTGCCACCATCATTAATTTGAAAGACAGATTAAGTCCACGAATTATTAACGTAAAATTTAATTTATATAAATGTATGAATGGGAAATGTATACTCGCCTGCATAGGCATCTCTGCATAGGCATCTCTTATGCATTAAAATACATGTGTGTATTTATACGTGAGTGTTCACCTAGAAAACTCTACTCGACATAAAACACATGCATGAGCAGAAGTGAGTGAAATTGATAAAAATTGCCTTTCTGTAGCGGAGGCTGCCTGCCGTACTTGTATTCAGCTAGAGGCATTTGTGGCGATTGCAGATGCTTTCAAGTGGATTAGAATATATTTTTCCGGGGGTCCACAAGAATTTGAAATTTTGTCTACTAAATTTCTACGTTGTTACTCAGGTGTTTAATCTTATTCTTGCCTAATATCGCATTGTCTTTTTTTTTCGGTTATTGATGCTTTTATTTTCAATAGTCTCTATTTGTAGATTAGGATCTAAATTCCTATACAAGCATTCCGAAATATAATTCAACCTATTTAAGCCTTAAATGAAAGAAACTAACAACGGCGATGAACGCATGGATAGGACGCTCTCATTTGCTACACCTGAAGGGTAAATCACTGTAAGAAATATCAATGGATTTCTAAATACATAAGGAAATATATCTCTTGGGCCCATAGCATTTCAAATAAATTGGAGTAAACACATTAACTTTGAAATTTTGCAGCTAAGATTATCCAATTACACATTCGGAGGAGAGAATTCAAAAAATTACAAGATGTTTCAGAAGTAACTATGAAGATGGCAACATCTCTTCATGTACAATTAATCTAATTATCGACATTACAATGGAAATTTAATGGAAATTCAATGTAAATAAGCGAATAATGTGACCTATATAACGACCCTGGCGTTTTAAATAGTACCTCGACCAGTCTAAAATGGATGTAATATATTTCAAATTTACAGAAAGCTCCCATATAGTTATAAGGATATGATTGTATAAGAATATGGCATAACCTAATTGATCGTAGCATAGCAGGAGAAATTGCTAAATAATGCGATGAGGGTTCTAAAAGTAAAAACATTCGCAAACAGTTACAGGCACCTCAGAGGAGATATAAGATGAGTGCACGGTCAGGAAAATCTTTTGGAACCGTTGGTGTTCCTTTCATACACTTATTTCGTTTCCCAGGCTATTATTCTCAGCAACTGCACCGAAAATATACGTTTATCACAGGTAATACTGAAACCACGTTTTTCCTGATCGTGTGTGTACTGTTGACGATTTTTTTCCCCCTGTCTTCCCTTCTCTGGATCTTTCCTTCTCCTATGTTTCCGACGAAGAGCTCCGCTCGAAACGTTAGACTCTCCTACTTTCCTTCTTTCCTGAGAGTCCAATAATACTATATTTGTTCCACGTCTTCGCGTTGTTGTGTCTCTTTGTGCTTTCTTGTTTGGATTAACTGTATACATATATATATATATATATATATATATATATATATATATATGTGTGTGTGTGTGTATGTGTGTGTGTGTGTAGCTAACAATATGGCATTGAAGAAAACACGAAGCAATTTATTTCAGAAGAAATTCAAGCAAGCATTTATCACCTCAGAACAAATCACAATCATTATTCGCAGGACCGAGCTGGATTGAGATACTTTTGCGGCAATGGGTGCAATATGAGTAAAGGCACGCCGATTTAGGTCCATATTTTAAAGAATACAATGAGCAGAGAGCTAATTGGCTGGATGCTGAGATCATGCGGAACTAGGGAAGGGAAAAACAATGCTTAACAACTCAAACCAGTTACACACACAACACACACACACACACACACACACACACACCCCATATATAATAATATATATATATATATATATATATATATACATATACTGAGACCCCCTTCGGTCACGACACAGACCATGGCAGAGCACCTAGAAAGTTACCCTCCCAGGCATAAGTCTGGACAAGGTTGTTTATGGAAGACCAGCAGTCACCCATGCATACCGGCCTCCCCTCCCCACGCCACCAGTGTTATCCAAGGGAAAGTCAAAGGTCGATACAGCTTGGCACCTGTGACGTCGCAACTCATTTCTACAGCTGAGTGAACTGGAGCAACGTGAAATAAAGTGTCTTGCTCAAGAACACAACACGCAGCCCGGTTCGGGATTCGAACTCACAACCTCATGATCGTAAGCTCGACGCTCTAACCACTGAGCCATGAGCCTTCACACACACACACACACATATATATATACAGAGAGGGAGAGAGAGAGAGAGAGAGAGAGAGAGAGAGAGAGAGAGAGAGAGAAAACGTGTGTGCGTGCCTGTGTATTACGCAGGATGACTGTTATTGATGGATATTTCGCTGTCTCTGCCGCTTATCAGTGCTGTATACTCACCTAGATTCGAAGTATATCCTGTACATTTTTAATACTATACGTAAATACATGTTAATACTGCGTAGAAAATATCTATTCTCAGTTTTGATTATTTCTCCAAATGTTGCATACCTGAAAATAACAAAATGGTCGATTGAAAGGAAGGTGCTATGAATCATCGAAATTGCCAATGCATCGTACCAGTGGCCACACCACAACCATCTCTATCTATATCCATATACTAATATACAGGATCAGCTTATATGTATGTGTGTAAAAGTGTTCGTGTGTGTATCTATCTATATGATAAAATTATTATTTTATTTAGATTAAGCAAGAGCTGACAAAATACTGCACAAGTATTGCAGGTAGGAAAATAGATATAGTCTAAAAAGACGCTTAAGTATTGACGGGGCAAAGGTCGATAGTGACAGAGGGAAAATGTAGATTCGAACGCTAGATTGAAAATTATATGGGCGTTCCTCTGTATGTAAATCAATATCGATGCATTACCCTTTCTGTATGTTGAAGAGTTGTGCGTGTATATTTATGTTTCTATGTTCGAGTTTGTGTGTGAACGTTTCTGCGAAGGTTTTTTTGTATACATTTATTCATGTTTGAGTTTATTCTTGCATATAACTCGCGTGTTCAGTTTCTAGACTGATTTACCCTATTTAACACTCATGAACGCCGTCACACTGACTCACAGCAAGCATCACGCTGCGAGCCTACAAGACAGATGATAATATGTGTTGGAATGCAAATGTACAGGTATGCCGCAGGCTTACGGTAATCAGGCAAACCAACAGAAATTATAGCTTGTGTCTATTTCATTCAATGTTGTATGTATGTTACCAGCAACGTGTATTTATCTTTAATAAATGTTGATATGCACTGATAAAGGTACAATTTCAATCACTTGTACTGACCGTTCATTGATTAATCGATACTTAATTTTCACCCATATTTTCCTTCGTGCTCAGACAACCAGAAAAATTATTGCATATGTGTACATACATACATACGTCCATATAATATATATACATGTATAAGCATGCATGTGTGAATGTATATAAATAATAATATAACTATAAATATGTATAGACATACATATATCTGTGTGTGTGCGTGTACACGCAAATATGTGTATAAATGTATTCATTATTTCAATATTTATCAAGAAAATATTCACAACTCACTCCATATAACTATTTCATTTTTGTGTGTATGGAAATGTTTATAATAAATTATTTTCTGTTATACATTTATTGTATCTAATCTCCCTCTCCATTTCCTTATTTTTGGTCCACCTTCACCCCACACACAGATGCTTAATAACACTTAATTCCTGCATCCAATTAATATGTACAGAGGCGGGTTCTTATTCTTCCTACTGCCGCTCCACCACAAAAACTTCTGTGCTTGTAGAAGTAAGCTTCCATATACTTCTGTGCCTATTACTCGGAAATTCCTTTCTCATGGTATACCTATACATTCACACATACAAACAATAAACTTGGTAACTTCTTGACCTGTCAGGACCGGGATACTTGCGGATGTATACTAAAGTAAAGAAAGAATCCTGATATATCCTTAATCTGCGATGAACTGGTACCTGATGTTTATTCGTTAATTCTTTTATTTGGTTCAGTCATTTTGACAGTGGCCATGCTGGAGCACCGCCTTTAGTCGAACACATCGATCCCAGGACTTATTCTTTGCAGGCCTAGTACTTATTCTATCTGAATCTATTTGACGAACCGCTAATTTACGGCGATGTAAACACACCGACGTCGGTTTTCAAGCGATGGTGGAAGGACAAACACACACAGACACACACACCACACACATACACACATATATATATATAGGCGCAGGAGTGACTGTGTGCTAAGTACCTTGCTTACCAACCCCATGGTTCCGGGTTCAGTCCCACTGCTGACACCTTGAGCGAGTGTCTTCTACTATAGCCTCAGGCCGACTAAAGCCTTGTGAGTGGATTTGGTAGACGGAAACTGAAACAAGCCTGTCGTATATATGTATATAAATGCACATACATGCATACACACACACACACACACACACACACACACACACACACATATATATATATATATATATATATATATATATATATATATATATATATATATGCATGTGTGTGTATATGTTTGTGTGTCTGTGTTTGTCACCCCAACATCGCTTCACAACAGATGCTGTTGTGTTTACGTCCTCGAAACTTAGCGCTTCGGCAAAAGTGTCCGATAGAATAAGTACTAGGCTTACAAGGAATAAGTTCTGGACTCCATTTGCTTTATCAAAGGCGTGCTCCAGCATGACTGCAGGCATATGACAAACAAGTAAAAGAATAAAAGAATATATATATACATATATGGACATATTCCGTCTCAATCGCAGATTTTTAATTAATTTTTTTAACTAAGCAGTTTGAAACTCCGAATACTGGTACAATTTCTCGCGTAGAACTCGGTTTACTCTGAACGTTTTTGACAAAATTTCCCATTTAAGAAGTTATCTCGTGTTAAAGTTGTCGTATTTGGGTAATTTCAACTAAGCAACGACGTGTATTCGGTGGAGGTTAGCTACTGCATTTGGTTTGAACACGGTTATTGCGTTTTCCTTAATTTGGAAACATGCCTCAGTCTTAGTACACGAACCTAATTTATCCGACAACACTCTAGAAAAAGCATTTAAGATTTTTTTCTTGAATTCGTGTGACGCTTAATTCTTACAGGAGGTACAAACGTTCATGTTTTTGAAGATCAAGTATATGTGGAGGTCCCATAAATCAAATAACTCCAGACAGTACTGAAGGAGTTTGTTGCGCTTTTTAACTCAAACGATTTTGCTTTACAGTTTTACTAAGATATGTAATGTCGATTCCCATATCGCCTAAGAAGTGAAATCTTTCACCTGTGACTCCTCGTCCACTTTTCGATGTTTTCAGTCAAGACAGCATCAATAATTATAATGTCGCTACCTGTGTCTGGTTGTAGTTTCACGTTCGCGTCATTTATTTTTGCATACACATATTTTCTTTTTCGGTGTCGTCAAGGTTTCCGGTTGAGCAAACTTTTCTAGAAGAATTTTTTCCAACCCTTCGCTATGCAGTGCGAACTTTTACGTGCTATTTTTTGACAGCTAAAACATTTCCGAGTTTTAAATGGACAGTTTTTCTTAAAATGCAGAGTTCCCCACACATAGCAGGCATTTGGTCGAAAAATTCATTTTGTTAATTTGTTCATTTTTCTTCAGTTCTCCTCACGGTCTGTCGGAGGGTGATAATTATTTGACATTCTTGAGCTACTGCCTCTTGGTCCTCTTGTTCTAGTTTTGTAAGAAACCCTGCACGTAATTCTGCATCTGTGTGATAAGAAGCTTACTTCCGAACCACATGATACCGGGTATTATCCCAGTGGAGACTGATACCAAGAATTATCCAGACCGAAAATGTCCTAATATTAAATGCCATTTAAATCCTCGTCAATACCCACTGGTGAATTGTTCGCAGAAAGTGTCGTTTCCAAATACCTATATTAAAATTAATATTGTGACATCTTGCTAGATATACAAAGGTATATACATAATACATACAGACATAATACACGTACATGCATACGTATGTACGTACATCCATCCGTATGTACGTACATCCATCCATCCATCCATACATCCATACATACATACATACATACAAATAAAGCTATATATATCAGAGAAATGGAGAGTTTCAACGAAGAAAAAATCAATTTATTTATATAATTGTCAATTTCATATTGCCTACGTTTCAAATTCTTTCATTCATATTTTGCAATTAATATTGTATTATGCATCTAAAAGGTAAAAATCATTAAGGCTTATTTCCCTTTCTTCATTGGTTGTGTATTTCCTACTATCGTTATAATCTTCGTTTGTGTGGCTGTTAAGTAAATCATTTGTATTTTTCTTACTCCTATTATTAAAGACATCATTCATTTTTTTTTAGTATTTCGTGCAGATATAATTTGTGCAACGTGTTTCGAAACGCAGAAATTCACCCCTAATTTGCGTGAGTTTATCATTTTGTGATATATATTTTCCTTTGAAAACTACTTAGATACCGCTTTGTAGAATTATTTCAATATATTGATTCGAATTTGTTTTGCAAATGGTATTTTGAACCACGCTATATTATTTTCATAGCAATTCCTTTTAGAGTAACTCTTATGGAGGTTAATTACTTTTATACAAGGGATGCAATGCTTTACAGAATTACATTGCATATACCGATTAAGTTCTCAATAACTACCTTTTTTATCATTTCTTATCCTATTTAGCTTATTATTTAAATAGTCACAATTTTCATTATCATATTGTTTTGTTTTTGGCCTTTCTATTTTATTATATTCAAATTTTATTATCTACACAGTGTTTCTATCTTTGTTATTTGTTTTTGGTTCATTTATGCCTTCTATTGTTTCTTGGTGCTTATTCATGCATTATCCTTATCTCTTTTACATCGAATTCTATTTGAAATCATTTTTTCTGTGTTATTTTCCTCTGTTTTAACTTTATCATTTGTGTACAGTTCTTATTATTAGAATTAAGTTTGCTTCATAGTATTAAAATTTTGTTCTGCCTTTCTTCATGAGTAGAGTTGTGTCTTTCTTCATGCGTATAGTTCGCGAGTTCGAATCTCAGACCGGGTGATGTGTGTGTTTATGAGCAAAACACCTAAGCTCCACGCGGCTCCTGCAGAAGGTAATGGCGAACTTCTGCTGACTCTTTCACCACAACTTTCTCTCTCTCTTTCCTCCTGCATCTTGCAGCTCACCTGCGACGGACCGGCGTCCCGTCCAGGTGGGGAACCTACACGCCAAGGAAACCGGGAAAGCGACCTTATGAGCCAGGCATGGCTTGAGAAGGAAGAAACAGCAAAAAAACAAAAACAAATATAGTTCTTATCATTAAGTGATTGTTTGGTGTCGGGCATTTCCTTGTCCTGAAGTTATACACACACACACACACACACATACACACATACACACACACACACACACACCACACACACACACACACACACACATATATATATATATATATATATATATAACTAAAATGTATAAAGAGGGAGAGGGAGGAATAGGATCAGGGAAAAATTCGAGATAGCAGGTTAGAAAGATATAACTTTATTGCTTGCTAGTGAAGTGATATTTGAAAAAGAATGTGGTTTATGTATATATATACACGCAGACAGATATCGACAGACAGACAGAGAGGAACAGAAAATGAGTGAGAGATATAGAATTATAGGAAATAAGTTTTAAAGATTTATTTGCTTAGCGAGGAAATATAAATTCATTTTCTTTTTAGAAATACAAAATCGTAATTCATTTTAGTCAAAGATTTTAACTGATTTACTGAATTAAATCTGGTTGTAATTTCATATTTAAAGAAGTAAGTGCCGTAAAGGATTTAAAAGGAATAAGCCATACATAATGTGCGCAAAGAAATTTGAAAAGAAATCAAAAAGAAAGATTGATTAACGCTTCGAATTTCGTTAATCAATGTTCTATTTATGACATAGAATTCACATTCTTTTATATTATGAAGAATTGCATTTCATTCGACCTAGTTTCTCAAATTTCAAAAGTATTTTTCCATACGTAAATGGAACCAAAATGGAACTAAAGAACAGGAAGATAAACGTTTTTCAGATAAAATTGTATTATTAAAAATTCTTTGAATATAGAAAATGATTACTCAGAAATTTTAGAAATTCAATTGATCTTTTTGATCTAATTGTCCAGACTAATACTATCAAATTTTTTGAAATGATGAATCTTAAATTAAAAGAAATATATATTTTAGAAAAAAATTGTCTTTGAAAGTTGAAAATGAATAGACATTATTATATTTGACCATTTGTCTGCTACTCATTTTATTTTCACTTTTTGTTGTTCTGCTAGATTTATGCAAGTATCAAGTGGCGGATGGCATAATTAGAGGTTCGAAGAAAACAGAGGTTAAACGAACTTTAATGATTAATATATGATTGCTTTATAAAATATAATTATATAACAGTTATATGCCAAAACTTTATCATATGCTTGAAATTTACATGGTGGAACGTAACACAAACAAAGTTTGAAAGTTTCGTGAATCCTTCCTCAAAAGTCATCCGCGCCATATAGATTAATCTACCGTTCAGTTTAACGTTAGTGCCTGATACTTGAGTGTGTATAGTAAAATACATTATATCACTTGGCCCATTTCTTTGCTTTAAGTATACTTTCCTTCGTGTTTCCCAACATCTCGAACGTCGTGTAAATTGACATGGTTACTGACAAAAAGTAAGTCTACCCTAAACAGAATACAGAAAAGGGAACTGTAATTCGGTGAATACAGGCCTGCTACTCGCCTACCCTTACTCAGGAAATTAACTGATCTCATGGCAGATATATTACTATCCGGAGAAGTAGGAACAAAACGGATGTAGAACTAAATAAAGGGGACTGTTCGTCTTTTGTATTTCGATAGTGCTCTATAGGCGCAGGACTGACTGTGGGGTAAGTAGCTTGCTTACGAACCACATGGTTCCGGGTTCAGTCCCACTCTCTGGCACCTTGAGCAAGTGTCTTCTACTACAGCCTCGGGCCGACCAAAGCCTTGTGAGTGGATTTGGTAAACGGATACTGAAAGAAGCCGGTCGTATATATGTATGTATATATATATATATATATATATATATATGTGTGTGTGTGTGTGTGTGTGTGTGTGTGTGTGTGTGTGTGTGTTTGTGTGTGTCTGTGTTTCTCCCCACAACATCGCTTGACAACCGATGCTGGTGTGTTTACGTCACCGTAATCTAGTGGTTCGGCAAAAGAGACCGATAGAATAAGTACTAGGCTTCCAAAGAATAAGTCCTGGGGCCGATTTCCTCGACTAAAGGCGGTGCTCCAGCATGGCCGCAGACAAATGACTGAAACAAGTAGAAGAGTAATGAGAGAGTATGCATTGAATAGGAATAAGAAAGAAATATTTAGCTATTGGTTGGATAAGATTACAAGAAAGCCTGCAGTAGTGTTCTACACTGCTGGCTCTTGCGTTGATTGATGACAGAAGGAGTCAATGAGAAGATTGCAGGAAGTAGAAATAAACTGCAGAAATGCATTAGGAAATGTGAAAATTCCCATGAGTTTCATTCCAGGGAATCGTGCTTTCTACATTACTTTTCGTCATTGCATTCATTCTTCTAACAAGAAGACTAAGAAATACAGGTCTGCCTCTGCCATTACGAAAACGCGAATGAAAATAAATCACCTCCTATATTTATATATATGATTTCAGAGAGTATAGGAACAAAGAAAAAGAAGCTGTGAGTAAGAATATTTAGTAAGGGCATCGGCCTGCTGTTTGGAGGAAATAAATATGCAGCCTCATTTATGAAGAGAAGACTCAACATTAAATCTGATGGTATAAAATTACCATCAGATGTTATGAGATCGTTGAGAAATAGTGAAGGATACAAGTCATACATGTACCTAGAGGTTCTACAGGATGATTGAGTAAGGTAACACGAAATGAGAAAAACTCGAAACGTTAGATGAATTAGGAAAAAAGCCGGAGCAACTAACTTGAGAGAATATTAATTAAGCAATGTATACAACGGCCATATCAACATTAAGACACTCTGCTGCTTTTCCAAAATGGACAATGACCAAATTACAGGAATTAGACGTACGAGGAAGCTGCTCACTTTTCACAACGAGCACCACTCTTAAAGGAACATAATTAAGCTCTAAATACCAATGAAAGCAGGTAACGGAAGATTTTAAACGATGAAGATACCATTAATACTGATATAATGGGTTTGGAAATTATTTATATATTATGAAGAGAGAAAATTATCTGCGACTATGAATTACCAAAATGTTAGTGAAATAGGAATTGAATTGAAGAAGGTTTTGACAAATAGCTGGAAAGACAAGGGATTACATAGCCAATTCATAAAGCAAATTGAAGGGATTGTTGATCATTTGATGCTAGTAGCAAATAGCGCTGGTTTTAGTTCACAAATGAAAACCTCAAAGAAAAACTAAATAGCTAATTATAGCTGATAGGAGAGAAAATAGAAGAACGAATTTGATTAGTGAGATACGGAATCTTTGAAAATGGAGACAAACGTAGTAACCGTCTCTTAAGTGAATGATGTAAGCTAGCACAAAGTGAATACAAGCAAAGGCATGACTGTGTCGGTAAGTATGTATTCTGGGAAATTAGACAAATGATTGATTTAAAACTGTCCGAGAATGGTATGAATATGATCTAGAGTCTTCGATGATGAATAATAATTTCAGAACTATATTTATGTCTTCATAAAGACTGACCATTCTGCAGAAGCAAGGAGAAGATATATGAATTGTTGAAGAGAAATATAAAACAGACAGCGTACCATCATAATCATTGCGATGCTGTATGATTATATACTGAATACCAGGGAAATGAAGAAGCTGGAGGGGTACCGGGACCTAGCTGGAGAATTGGAAACATTATGGAAGACTGAGAGGACAATTGTTACTATGGTAGTTGGTGCATTTGGCACAACACCCAAACTGCAACATAAGAGGCTGGAAGATACTGAAAGTGAGGAGCGTATGTTGGCGACAGAGGCAGCATTAATACCGAGAGCTTGTATGTATTCTCACATTAACATGGTTGTTCTGTTAGAACAAAATTTACCACAGTATATACCGTGTCAGAAATTCTCATATAGGAAGGCGGCGCGCTGGCAGAAGCGTTAGCGTGTCGGGCGAAATGCTAAACTCCCCTCTATGTTTAGCCCCTTGTGGGTAATAAAGAAATAGGTATTTCGTCTGCCGCTACGTTCTGAGTCCAAATTCCGCCGAGGTCGACTTTGCCTTTCATGGTCAATTAAATAAGTACCAGTTACGCACGGGGGTCGATATAATCGACTTAATCCGTTTGTCTGTCCTTGTTTGTCCCCTCTCTGTGTAGCCCCTTGTGGGCAATGAAGAAATAAGAAACTCTTATATAGGTTTTTGGTGCAGAATGCAGCTGGGAGATAACTCCCCATCAACTCCAGTGCCGAGACCACCAGATCACGAGATTTCGAGCTCTTTTGATCACGTCGGTGATGGACTTTCGACCGCAAGAGATAGCAGCGACTCATCTCCCCGCTAGGAATATATAGAAAATCAGTACCAGAACAGGTACTGGTGTCGCAACCAAAGATCAGACAACGGCGTTAAATCTGATAATCACTTGATTTAGAATGTAGCACTAAATCTATGCTATTATAGCAAACAAGGTTTTTGTTTTTTACAATGCAGGATTAGATTAGCAAAAAATGCATCAAGTGCAATCAGCTTAATCGGAAAGCTTAAAAGTTTGCAGCGTTTTCACGGATTGAATTTCTACTGTTTGGAACGAAAGCAGGAAAAAAACATGGCGTCATATATGCGCGTGTGCATGTGCGTGTGTTTGTGTTTGTGTATATGTGTGTGTGTTTGTGTGTGTGCGTGTGTGTGTTTGTATGTATTCATGTATTATTCTAGAAAAGAAGAATGGGGAAGTGAATTTTACTTTTTACAGTCATTGAACTATGACCATGCTGGAGTGCTGCCTATGAGGGTTTACTCGAAGAAATACTGCCTAATACAAATATTGTTAAAGCCTGCTACTTAATCTATAGGAATGTTTTTTTGTCGAACCGCTATGTTACATGGACGTAAACAAAGAAAGACCTGTTGGCAAACAAAGGTGGGGATGAACACACACACACACACATATATATATACTCGGCGTTCTTTCCTTTTCCGTCAACCACATTTACTCGCAACGCCGAGGTCGATACGAAGCTATGGTCGCAGGGAAATGAACCCGGAACCATGTGGATGGGAAGTAAACATCTTACCCCATATTCACATTGAAAACCCATTCCACATTCTCTAAGCTACGCTCATAAGGAACATATAATGTTATATTTACATTTGAAACATCCTCATTTTTACCACAGAATACATACAGTACGATAAAACGTGACCAAAATTTTGCATTAGACATTTAGGAGGCAGAGACATACATTTCTTACGGAGGTATGCATCCAACCATCTGAACAGCGATTCAACTAAAGCAGAACAACTTCTAACAACTCTTTTGATCCATCAACTAACGATGGCATGTTCACTAATAAAGTAAGGAAAATTAGTAGCCTCCTAGATGTTCACATTCTTTATATCAAAGTCATAGCAAAACGGTTCAAATACCGCAGAAGTGCATCTAACAACTCTTTGATGCGCCCACCAATTAACGATGCAACGTGCATTTATAAAGTAAGGAACATTACTGGCCTGTTAGATATGCGCATGTTTGAAGTGAAAACCAGAATAAAAAAAAAAAACGTGAAACGCGGTAATCCAGTATAGACCTTGCCTTAAGCAAAACTAAAGCAAGATGTATGCAAAGACACACAAGTATACGTCTAATATTTATTAGTCGTAGGGCGGCGAGCTGGCACAGATTTTAGCACACTGGGCGACGTTCTGAGTTCAAATTACGCCTATGTCGACTTTGCCATTCATCCTTCGGGATCGATTAAATAAGTACCAGTTACGCACTGGGGTTTGTGTAATCGACTTAATCCATTTGCCTGTCCTTGTTTGTCCACTCTATGTTGAGCTCCCTGTGGGCAATAAAGAAATAAATATTCATTAATCATAAGTTGGTGAGCTGGCAGAAACATTAGCACGCCGGGCGAAATGCTTAGTATTTCGTCTGCCGTTAAGTTCTGAGTTCAAATTCCGACAAGGTCGACTTAGCCTTTCATCCGTTCGAAGTCGATAAATTAAGTACCAGTTACGCACTGGGGTAGATGTAATCGGCTTAATCTGTTTGTCTTTCCTTGTTTGACCCCTCTTTGTTTAGCCCATTGTGAGCAATAAAGAAATAAGAAACTTTAGCATGTCGAGCGAAATGCTTAGCAGTATTTCGTTTGCCGTTAGGTGCTGAGTTCAAATTCCGCCGAAGTCGACTTTACTTTTCTTCCTTTCGGGATCGATAAATTAAGAACCAGTTGCGCACTGGGATTAGATAATCGACAAGCCCCCGCCCCCAAAATTTCGGGCCTTGTGTCTAGAGTAGAAAAGAATATTTATTAATCAGTGAATGACGTGCAGGAAGAATTGTTACAGGGTCTAGCAGAATTCATTGTGTCATTTCGCCTGTTTTTCCGTTCGACCACCGGAGTCGGCCTTGCCCCTTATTCTTTCGGAATCGATAAAATATGTGGCAGTTGAGTACTTGGGTCGATATAATCAACTAGCCTCTTCTCTAAAATTTCAGGCATTGTGTATAGAGTAGAAAATATTATTTAATAGTCAGCAGAAACGTTTGCACGCTCGGTAAAATGCCAAACGGCATTTCGTCCGTCTATTCGTTCTGGGTTCAAATTTCACTGAAGTCTAATTTGCCTTTCATTCTTTCGAGGTCGACAAAATAAGTAGGAGTCTAAAACTGTGGACGATGTAATGAACCGCACTCTCTCTCGGCAAAGACTTTTGGCCATATGTCAATATTTTAAGTCATTATTTATTAATCACCCAAATATCGCGAACTTTCAAATTCGCTTGATCATCTGAAGATATGTTTTGACGTATTTCTGTCTGGACCTTTATGACCCGAGTTCAAATCCCACTGACGTCAGTATTTTGTTTCATTCTTTCAGGGTCAATAATATATAGTACCTAACACGTACTGTAGTCGATGGTATCAAATAACCCTCTCGCTTCAAATTTGCTGGCATCGAGCCTAAATCAGAAACAATTAATTATTATTCACGCACAGATTATTCGAATACTAGTATACTAATTGGAAACATGAGGTTAACCAATTAATTTTGCGATAATTAGTTTCGCGATAGAATTTGCCATTGTTTGATTAGAATTATTCATGTGTTAAGGGAATTAATGTTTACTCTGAGTAAGGAAGCTGTGTGAAGATTAATCTCCTTCTATTATATATTTACACAAGCGACACATTCATTTGTACAAATATCTACCGTAAACTGTGATTTTCAAATCGCGAATAAATATGCATATCATTCGTCCTATATAAGCATGAGCACACATGTATGTTCATACATGCATGCACATACACACACGCAGACATATATATATATATGTATGTATGTATGTATGTATGTATGCATACATCTACACACACACACACACACACACACACACACACACATATATATATATATATATATATTATATATATATATATATATATATATATATATATATATATATATATATATATATATATATATAGGCGCAGGAGTGGCTGTGTGGTAATTAACATGCTTCCCAACCACATGCTTCCGGGTTCAGTCCCTCTGCGTGATGCCTTAGGCAAGTGTCTTCTTTAGCCTCAGGCTGACGAAAGCCTTGTGAACGGATTTAGTAGACGGAAACTAAAGGAGCCCGTCGTATATATGTGTGTCTGTGTTTGTCCCCGTACCATCGGTTGACAACCGATGTTGATGTGTTTAAGTCCCCATAACTTAGCAGTTCGGCATAAGATAACGATAGAATAAGTACTAGGTTTACAAAGAATAAGTACTAGTGTCGATTTGTTCGACTGAAGGTGGTACTCCAGAATGACCACAGTCAAATGCCTGAACAAATAATAGAAAAGAATAAAAGCATATATATACACATGCACTCACATACACATATACGCCTGCATGCAAAATGTTATCCACAGAGAGAACTATACACTTAATTTGTACTTATAAATTTAGATGCGTATAATGTTATTTAGATTCAAACACATGCCTACACATAATAATTATTTTAATTTTTGGCCACAGGACAGCTTAGGGGTGGTGGAGATGAATCATTTACATGAGACGGTACTTATGTCTTTGACCTCGAAATGATGAAAGGCAAATTCGACCACGGCGGTATTTGAACCCAAAACGTAGCGGCAGACGAAATACCGCTTAGCATTTCGTCCAGCGTGCTAACGATTCTGCCAGCTCGCCGCCTTACAAACTCAAACACATACAATAATCTTTCGTACTTTAGGCACAGGGCCCGAAATTTTGGGGGAGCGGGCCAGTCGATTTGATCGACCCAAATACGAAACTGGCATTTAATTTATCGACCTCGAAATGGAGAAAGCTAAAGTCGATCTCGGCGGAATTTGAACTCAGAACGTAAAGACAGACGAAATACAGCTAAGCATTTCGCCTGGCGTGCCTACGATTCTGTCAGCTCGCCGCCTTACAAACGCAAACGCATACAATATGGAACGGTACATTCCTTCAGATATATCCGTATATGTATGTGAATCTGAAACATTGGTTTCACAATAGTTCATGACCACACTCCATATGAAACTGCCCTTCAGTACTAATATACTTCAAAATAACCTTACTTTCTATAACTAAACAGAATGTCTTACAGTGAAAAATTGCAATTCTCACCGTTCTAAATTTAATTGTCACTGGGAAAGCTGTCGTTCTCATTTTAAAACTTATTTCTTAGAGTGAGATATGACATTTTCACTATGAAAAATGAAACCGAAGAAATGGAAGACTATATATATAGTAGCGTATATATATGTAAATCTGAACGTGTTCGTATTTGTATATATTTTTGCATATTTGCTCGTGCATGCATATATATTTGTGTTATACTATGTGTATGTGTGTCCTTGTTGATGTGTGCATACAGGTATACAATGTTTACAAACGGTATCATTAATATGAGATGGCGTATCTGTAAATGCCTGCCAGCGACTGTGAGATAAGATAACTGATAGCTGTGTTAGCCAAGTAAATAACAACATATTTGGAAACCTTCACTAATTGCTGTATCAGAAGCCATCAGTAATGATGGCTTTAACCAAGCATAATTTCTTCCCTACAGTGGTACATGCGCTGGTTCATATAACATCCAGATGTGTTTGATAGGGACAGCAATTATGTTTATCTAGTCGGAAATTAATAATCATGGAGCCGGTGAACATGACTATTTCTGAGAGAAAAATAAAACCCCGAAAAACAAAAAAAAAAAATGTAAAGGTTTGTGTTGTAAGATTAGAAACGATGAACTTAAAAATAACACTATAAAGGGAGGTAATCGTGTGATTTCTTGGTGAGTGTTGGTATTTCCGTTAGCAATAAACTTTCCTCAGCTTCATTAGATTTAAAACATACGCTACTTACGCATATTATACGGACACCGCAAATATTTGATCTCCGGAAAGCATGGTATTAATATTTGTCAAATTTTTAGTCTGATTCGCTGCCAACTTTATAGATGCCACGCAGCGAATATCAGTCTGCGCATCGCCCTTGATTACAGCTTGGTAAGAAAATGGGCTGTGGTGAAACGTGTCTCACGAAAAACGCCTACATAAATTCGCTTCCGTTTTCATTGTTGTCACCGTGAGAGTGGTGACGTTATTATCTGCTGAAGTGTGTCTCACTGTGTCACAACAATACTAATTTGGTGAGAAAAACATATTCCTGACTAGCTGAAATTTTTACTAAAAAGTGGTAAAGTAATCTCTGCTGTTTACTTATATATTCCTTGCGGCAAGGCTTGACGGTTAAGCGACTGTATAGTAACATGCGATGAAGACATTAGCAAATCTTAAAGGACTAATTCCTCTTATATTCATACAAGAGAGAGAGAGATAACAGTCAGTAAACTCGTAATAAATTTCCAGTTTTGATTCAACTGTCGATCGATCGGATCCTGACACAGAGAATCTTAATCAGTTCCACTGACTAGCGAAAGAAATCGCTACTGACAGTCATGTACTTGTTTCGCGAGGTCCTAAGTTGCAAGCGCACGCTCAAGGACACGAGAAAGTATGAAGGACGGGATACTTACGAACGTGCACGGATTGCAACAAGAAATTCTACAAAGTCGAATAGAAGGGTGAAGAACATTATGCATTATTTAAAGACCAAGTTGAAAATTCATGAAAAAAACAACCCAAAACATGCAAATATTTACACAGAATGAATAGAAGATAATACAAAAATGACTTAATCAAAATATGTATGTCCGTCCTACATAGGCCATACCAGTATGCGCTGTATCGTAATGATGATGACAATCCAAGAGTCAATAGTTATATCAGTATCTTTTGGTCTTATGAGTCTCGACTAGTTCACTTGCTTCTAGTTTTACCCTCGTTCTTAGCGACATGGCACATATTTCCATCGCTTTTGTCTGAAAAACAGGCATATGTCAATCCCCACTCACGTTTCTGGAAAAAATTCCTTCTTTCATCGTGAAAAAGAGAGGGAGAAGGAGACGAAGAAAAAATGCGTGATTTCCCATTTTCTAATATTAGTTTCAAATTTCGGCACAGCGCCATCAATTTTGGGGGCGAGGTAAGTGCGCCACTGGTATTTATTTGATAGAGCCAGAAAGAATGAAAGGCAAAAACGATCTGGGATATATTTGAACTGAGGACGAAAAGACGGACGAAATGCCGCTAACTGATGACGATTCTGTCAGTTCGCGCTGATGCTGATTTCTATTAACGGTTTCAAATTTCGACAAAAGGACAGCAATTTCGGAGATGAGGCCAAGTTGATTACATCGCCATCAGTGCTCAACTGGTTCTTATTTTATCGACCAAGAATAATGATGTTCCTTCTCGAGCCACGCCTGGCTCATAAGGGACGGTTTCCTGGTTACTTTGGCGTATAGGTTCCCCACCTGAACGGGACGCCGTTCCGTCGCAGGTGTGCTGCAAGATGCAGGAGGAAAGAATGAAAGAAAGTTGTGGCGAAAGAGTCAGCAGAAGTTTGCCATTACCTTCTACCGGAACCTCGTAGAGCTTAGGTGTTCCGCTCATAAAAACACACATCGCCCAGTCTGAGATTCGAACCCTCCCTCGATCCCTCGACCGTGAGTTTGCTGCTCTAACCACTAGGCAATGTGCCTCCACATCGACCAAGGAAGAAAATTTTGATCTCAACGGAATTTGAACTCAGAACGTAAATGGGGAATAATGCCACTAAGTATTTCGTCCGGCGTGCTCACAATTCTGTTAACATGCTGCCTTAAATATTGATTCCTAATAATTATTTCAAATTTTTGCCAAAAGAGCAGCTTTGCGGAGGTGGGGATGAGCCGATTACATCGACCCAAGTGTTTAACTGTTACTTAT
>NC_043006.1:46691021-46723521 GCF_006345805.1 Octopus sinensis
ACTTTCTTCAAAATTACTAAAATCATATTATGAAAATATATACAGGGTAGAGAAATTAAAGAAATATTCTACCAATGGCTAGCATGCATAAACTAGTCAATAGACAACATATATTTCATATAAAATTAATGTACATTCATACACAAAAGAGGTGACCTTGCGCGGTGGATTTCAAAAATTATATTGTATAAAGATGAGACGTGTGCTCTCTATTTGTCCCATAATTGTACATTAATTACTAGCGCCCTTACTGATGAAGAACACGTATAACAAATTATCTTATTTTTGCCATTAATATTCGAATCCTAGGAACAAGTGGTAACTATTGAAATTACTCTTAACCGTGTTCTGGGCTTTGTACTAGTGTGATGTCTATTCTTAAGGCATCGTTTTTTTTTCTGTTTATACATACAATGATTGTACCTTTGTGGTGGTGAATGAGACAAGATAGATATGATAGTATTGGTAGAGAAATTCAGGATCATTTACAAGCGGATCAGTGTATTTTTGGCATATTGTTCCTAGACGCTATATCGATAACGTTTGTGCCTAAATGTTTGGTGACCAGATATCTATAATCACTTTTCGACATATTTACCAGGCATAATAAAGATCTTCGTTACGTTTATAATATATGTTATTCTTATTTCTGTCTTACATTAATAAATCAACTGCAAACTGCTACAACACAGAGAAACAATTAAAGCTGTTAGTTCTATTGACAAATTGCAGATATTCAAATAAAAAATTAAAAACTCTATCGAAAAGTAGAACCCCAGATGTACTTAAAGACAGACAAAAGAAATGGAAAGTTAACTTCTAATGGCAGTGGAATTTGTACGCTAAACTCTCTCTTTCTTTCATCTCCGTCTGTCTGTCTGTCTGTCTGTCTTTCTCTCTCTCTCTCCCTCCAGAAAAACATTGGGGCCGATGTAAACGACTAGTGCTCTATCCACAAATTCCAGGCCTTCTGCCTTTAGTAGAAATGATTAATATTATTACTATTATTGTTATTATTATTATTATTATTATTATTATTATTATTATTATTATTTCATCATCATCATCATCATCATCAACACTTGATTTATTGCTAATTTCTTAGCTTTTGTAAATCAGAAATTTATTTACTTTGATTTCCTATGTTCATTTCTCTTTTGTACATTACACTCTGTAATAGCTATAAACAGACAGAGAAAACAAACAAACAAAACAAACAAAAAGAATAACAGCAATGAAGCGACTAGACACGATTTCAATATTCTCCTAAATAGGTGATAATAAAAAACACATAATAATAATAATAATAAAGGAATAACGAGGAACGTAGAAATATACCAGGAAGATTATTCATAGAAAATACAATTTAGTGAGGTAGTATACATCGAAGAATGAGATAATATTTGCAAAGAAACTAATAACTGCGGTGTATTCTGTTTTGTTGAAGAGGAAAAACACCGGATCTATTAGACAGAACCAACAGTGCGTAACAAACCAAAATAAAGCTGTAAATAGCCCAAACCAAAAACAATGTGATATATATATATATATATATATATAATATTATATATATATATATATATACATATATACATATATATATTTGTATGTATGGATGTTTATGTGTGTATATAGATATATATATATTATATAAATGTATATATATTTTATATATATATGTATATATATATAATATATATATTATATATAAATGTATATATATATATATATATATATATTATATATAAATGTATATATATATATATATAATATATTATATATAAATGTATATATATATATATATATATATATATATGGTTTTATATAAATACATGTATATATATATGTATATATATATATAAATATACATATGTATAGAAGTATATATATGTATATATATACATATATATTATATATACAAGAATATTTGTGCTCATGTTTGTTTGAGTTTTTTCTGTATGCCATTGTATGTGGTGTATATATTCTATTAGAGATATAAAGATAGATAGATAAATATGCAATCGTTTCATTGTTTCCCAACTATTAATATATTGTTTTTTTTCTGCAAAACTTCTAGACTATTAAATACAAATGTATTTCCGAATGCAAAGAATAATCTCAAATTAATACATGATACGAGTTAAGAGAAACCAAAACTAAAAACAGACATCGAAAAAAAAAAAAAGAAACACATTACATTGCTTGGTATGGATTGATGTGAAAATTTTTTATGTTAAGTCATAACCGTGTTTTTTTGTTGTCTACTGTATCCTCGTCAATATTTCTATGGAGCTTTTTAGTCACAGAAGAAAATACGCATCATAATACAATTATAGCTGTATTCTAACACTTGTTTGATTTCTTCTATTACGTAATCCTTTGGTGACATGCATGCTGCACCTAAACTTGAGTTACAACTAAAAACTAAAAACGAAAATTAGTATCATAGGCGTAGAAGTGGCTATGTGGTAAGTAACTTGCTTACCAATCACATGGTTCTGGGTTCAGTTCCACTGCGTGGCACCTTGGGCAAAGTGTCTTCTACTAGAGCCTCGGGCCAACCAAATCCTTGTGAGTGGATTTGGTAGACGGAAACTGAAAGAAGCCCGTAGTATATATGTGTATTTATATATGAGTGTGTATATGTTTGTGCGTCTGTGTCTGTCCCCCCCCCAACAAAGCTTGACAACCGATGCTGGTGTGTTTACGTCCCCGTAACTTAGCGGTTCGGCAAAAGTGAATGATAGAATAAGTACTAGGCTTACAAAGAATAAGTCCTGGGGTCGATTTGCTCGACTGAAGGCGGTGCTCCAGCATGGCCGCAGTCAAATGATTGAAACAAGTAAAAGATTAAAAAATAATATCAATAGATTTTCATCTCAAAACATGTTCCACTCTTTCTCCCCTTGAAGCCAGACACACGCACACACATATACTCACTCAACACGCTCTCATACACACAAATATCACAATACACAAATTATTTCTGATTTAGGGGGATGAACAGCAGATTTAGTGGTGTGGGTCTCGGGTGATTGCGTAGTTACTCTTACTTAACTGGGAGAGTAGTTTTATCGATCCGAGTAAAAGCCTGTATCATTGGAATTTGAACTGAGAACGAAGAAAGCGGTATATACGGCAATATATATATATATATATATTACGAAGGTCCCTCCACTCATACACAATACAATTAAACACACACACAGATGCACTCGCACATACACACACGTATATATATATATATATATATGTATGTGTAGGTATGTGATTATATAATTACATAAAGGCAGATCACGTCAGAGAAAATGGTAATCCAATACCAAAGCGAGAGTAAAATATGCTGTTCTTTTGAGGTTCAGAACTCAGAAATCAGTGTTTTAGTTAGCTGATAATTATATTATCATCAGATAAGACTGAGCACTTGGAACGTCTGTTCCAAAATATCAGTTATGTGTAATGACACCTAAGTAGCAGTTTGTGATTTGTTGTCGCTTCATATATATATATATATATATATATATATATATATATATATATATATATATATATATATATATATATATTATATATATATATATATATTATATATATATATATATATGGAGACTGCTACGATTTTACAGAACATCTCTTCAGTTTTTTATAGATGTAAACAGTAGCAGTACGATATTGTCAAGTATATTTGCCATCTAAATGTGGCTGACCTATATGGGACGATGCTACCGTTGTTTATAGCCCTAGGAAAACATTTCCACTAGCTGGCTAACGACACACTATATCCGATTAGTATTTGCGAAGGGAAATCATCGTTCCCATCTCTAGCCTTACGTGAAAGACATCGACCCGCGTTTCTGAATAGTAACACTGATGACGGTTTACTACCCAGAAAGCTGAGTCAGTGTGTATCCCGTAAGGCTAGAGATGGGAACAATGATCTCTCTTCGCAAATATATATATATATATATATATATATATATATATATATATATATATATAATTAGTGTACATTCATACACAAAAGAGGTGACCCTAACAAGACACATTACATGCTAAAAGGAACAGTATATGCAGATCAAACTTAGGGTACTGAAGCAGTATCTCTACTATCAGTGGATGAGCCTTGCAAATTTATATGCAGAATGTTCACCGTGTATTTAATCAATCAAAACTCTGATTCTTTACTTCTTTACACGGCCTTATTTTTACCAGGTAAAAATTTCGTTCCTTTAATATATTGCACAGGATACGTTCTGTCCCATAAGACGATCACATGACTCTTTACCCAAAAGGCGGGTGAATTATTAAATCATCCATCGAAATTTTAATTATCCTTGATTTCAAGTACTAATTTTCAAGACTTAAATCCGTGAAAAATGAAATCCTTTAGGGTTTATGACATCAGAGCTTCTAGCTGATACAAAGATGGGTCAGTGAGATGTCAATGACATATTCATTTCCTCATTTGAGAACACTTCATACCTCCCTCTTTAACTACTTTTGTTCCCATTACTGGCCTTAAGGACCTAGAAAGAAACTATTCACCCATTTCTCAACAACAGCAAACAATAGTCTACTCATCTTCATATGATTTCCTTTGTTGTCAAGTAATCTAATTATAAAAGCTAATTGTCGTTGCTTAAATTGACAAGAAGGCTCAAATACATAATAGAAGTTGTTGGTTGAAAGTACTCAAAATGCATATTTTTTTTTCTAAATATATGAGGACGGTACGCATGAATTCTGATGTTGAACAACACCCAGGTTTAATCAAAAACATATAAGGGATCACAAAAAATACTTCAAGTTGTCTCATCCGGTGATCTGCAGCGTTTTTGTTTTGCCTTCCAGTGCAATGCTATACATTTTGTAGAAGTGTGTTTCTCAATATTATAAATCTCAATTAATTAAGAGACCACCTTTATGTTATCAGCCCCAGAATGATAAAAACAACAAAATCAACGATACATTCAGTTGATGAGAACTCAGAATGTACAGGCATGAAACAAATTTCTGCAGTTCGAGACATATATATATATATATATATATATATATATATATATGTGTGTGTGTGTGTGTGTGTGTGTGTGTGTATGTGTGTGTGTGTGTGTGTGTGTGTGTGTGTTGTGTGTGTGTGTGTGTGTGTGTATGTGTGTGTGTGTGTGTGTGTGTGTGTGTGTTTGTGTGTGTGTGTGTGTGGGTAGGAGTTTGAAGAGGAATGCACGAATTGATATGTAGAAGGAAAATAAATCAAGGTAGGAAGTGGTAAAATAATTTTATCATAGAAAACATTTTATTAACGTTTTCAGTCTTTGCGATCGTCGGAAATACTGAAACCGGCACTCAAATGTTCTTCATGATAAAATTATTTTAGCATTTTCTACTTTGTCTTATTTTCCTTATATGTATATGTATATATATATATATATATGTGTGTGTATATATGTGTATGTGTGTAATATATATATATGTATATATACACACACAAACGTATATACATATTTGCATATATGTGTATGTATATATATATGTATGTATGTATGTATGTATGTATGTATGTATGTATGTATGTATGTATGTATGTGTGATATTTACTCTCACTGCTATCAGTTATTGGTAATAGTTATATTTGTAAAATTTGCTGTTCTTTTTAGCACTCTACCAGTCGACACGAATCAAGCTTATGTTCAAACCATTCCATTTTGGGGCATCAAGCGGTGTTGATACTTTGAGACTTCGTTATATAATGTGCTTTTCGTATTGGTTTTAACTTTCGGCACAAGTCCAGCAATTCTGGGGGAGGGTGAAATTCGATTACATCGACCCCAGTGTTCAACTGGTGTGTATTTCATCGTTACATACACACCCCCAAATGAAAGCAAAAGGTGACCTCGTCGGACTTTGAATTCAGAACGCAAAGATGGACGAAATGCAACTAAGCATTCCGCAACAGGAGGCTAACAATTCTGCCAGCTCACCGCTTTAATATATCTTTTTATATTAGACAATCGAGTGTGATTTGGGCATACTTTGTTGCTATTTCTAGTATGACGACTGACCACGTTTCGATTCTTTTATTGGCTTGTATAACACTGCACTCTCTCCAGAAGCAGAATTTTTGTTTGCATAATATCATTATGTCCCTGATTTTGTAAATTTATTTCTTAGACATAACTTATGGACTGCTCTTTCTCCAAACTAGATCATTGCCTATAGCAATACGTCTTGTTGAATTGCAGCAAAATAATACTAATTAGTGATATAGATTAGAGGACTTGAGAGTATGTGTGTTACACTCCTTTCCATAATAGGAGACGCACACACATGAATATATTCTCACTTTGTTTATTAGCCATTAGCACTTGAAGTTAATTAGCATTTTACTAACTTTGTATCCATTTACGTAGAATACCATTGTTTGAAGCTTAGTTATCCGTTAACAACAGCAAGTTCCATTTTCATAAATGGTTCGTATTTTATTAGAAGGGGTGGCCCTTACCGAAAACATTATGTTTTGAATGAAAGTAGTTTATGAATTACGAAGTTTAAAATGGAGTGGGCTTAAATGGAAATCGATCTTGTGTCGTCGACACTGCTGTAGGAATGCTTACCGTCACATATGGTTGTTCGTACTCAGTGGATATAGTTAAACTGAATAAGCGAATATATGTGTATGAAAACAATCAACACATGATACTTAAAGTTATTAATATATTATATTTGCCGTTGGACATTAACAACTTAATGTCTGTCATAAAATATATTGGTCTATACTGTTTCCTGTGGCGTCTCAAGTGGAAGAATGAGAAGTGTAACTAAATCATTTACTATTCTATGTAATATTTCAGGGTCGAAAGTTTAGCAAATATACATAGTTGTAACAGCTGGCGGTCTTCAATCAGATATGATTCGGAATTCCTTCACACCCAAATATAGGTATATTTTATATATTGCTTTGATTTGCATAGCTTTGCTTTTGTCAGCTATGTTAATCTCTAAGTTTTACAAAAGAGAATAAATCTATGTTTCCTAGCAGCAGGGGTTAAAGATTTTTCAGAAGAGGTATTATTATTTGTAGAATACATCTTAGTTTTCTGTTTTAAGGGGGTGAGTTGGCAGAGTGGTTAGGGTGTTGTACGCAATATCTCACGGTATTCATTCCGATTTACTTAAAGATATATTGAAAAGTATAGTGAATGACTCAAATATTTAACTCACCATTTCCTTGTAAGCGTAAGGATGTATTATAATTCGTCAAGATCTGTAATGTCTTGAAATAATTCAAACTATATTCTTGCAGAAAAAAGATGAAAACTGAATGTGGCAAACGAATTAAACTGACACGTACGTACTCACCCTGCACCACCATCTTAGGTACAATCCATATTTCAATCAACAGTCAATAATAAGCTTCAAAAGGAGATAACATTCTCTTTCGTAACATGAGAAGGGAGCATCAAAATTCAAGGTATTGATATTTAAATCAGAATTAACGCAGCTGAAATTTTAAGTAGAACACTTTTTGTTTCATCAATTTAAAACAGCGTTTAAGCTGTGAGTTGCACGTTTTCATTTCTATTGATTTTCACCTGCATGATACTTTTATAATATTGCAGCTGAACCGGGTGGTTGTTTAGATTGTAAGGAAGCGCACAAGATGCTTTGTGTTATGAGCATCATGGCTAGCATATATGCACGCATATTCCATCAGGTCAATAATTCTTTAATCGTCAAGAAAGAAATTAAGATCACTGAATCAATATAGCTGCCAAGATCAAAATACAAAACCACTTAGTAAGATGAAGAGAGAGACTTGAGCGATTTCCAGTTAAAGATATAGCGTACGGCACTAATGTATGATCATATTGCGCAATAAATTATTCCGTATTTGGCCGGATTGCACATCAAAATCGATTTTTTTTCTTGCAGATTAAATGCCCTCCATTGACCATTGTCGCATTGAAAATGTAAAGGCGAGAAAGACAAACAACAAACAAAACACAAAAAAGGATCTATTTCTATAACAGTGAGGCGGGATACGCGAAGTATTTTGCTGACGTTTCCGGCAATTTTAGCGTGTATTATCAGCCATTAATTAGCTTTTGCAGTATCTCTGCATGCAAAAGTAGTTGTTTCAATGGGAAAGGTGTGTCTTTATTGGCCCTTTTGTACCCTTTTGCCTGCAATTGAAATTGACCACCGATTTTTTGAAGTACACCACGGTTTATTTCAAGGTATAAAGTTATATAATCCGTTGAAAGTTTCGAAATAAAACACTATTAGCACTTGTAGATTATTCTGTCTCCGGGGCTAAAAGAATTCAGAAATGAGTTATATAACATGTTAGAGACAGAGGTAGTAATTTCTCTGTAATCTACCTGTATATTATGTGATGGAGTGATTGTAAGTCATTGCACATCGTCTTTCGAAAAGCAGAACAGGCTTAGTCCGGAAATGGTTCGATTTTAGCAAAATAGTAATTGTGCCGAGATATATGATTTGAATTGCAGTGAATGATTGTTGTAGCGTAAATTATGCACATCGAAGGGCCTCTGACATTCATGTGTAATTAGAAAGTATCTATCTTATAAAACAAAATTTCATAGCTATACTTGCAGCAGTGCTTTAATTATGTGAGTATATATTTGGAAATATTATACAATATTTTCCAGTTCCTGATTCTCTTTGAATCCGGTGTGAGTCGAAGGTTCACCCATTAACTATGTTTTCTATGGAGACACACTTCGCTAAAGAGTCAGTATATTAGAGGGGTTGTGTAATTTGTCAGAAATCTTGTTATAAGGGTTGGAGTTGGAGATAAACTTGTTACTAAATTCGTTATTATCAGATATGATCATGACAGTATGTAATAACATTACATACCATGCCTTCGTTTGATTCCTTTACTACTGTTACGTATTTACGTTAAGGTCTAACGTAATATCTAAGAAATGGACTATGATTAAGTTAGGGGAAATACTTATATGGAAGAGGAGCCCTTTGAATAGATCTAATATTTCTTTCGAAACCTGTTCAATGTGTAACCGGTTATATTCTGCGAGACTACGTGGCCATTGACTTTGTGTGTCACTAAGAAAATGAATAGGTATTCTTCCGCAGCGAGAGAGAGAGAGAGAGAGAGAGAGAGAGAGACATAGAGAAAGAAAGAGAGTGAGAGAGAGAGAGAAAAAGAAAGAAAGAGAAAGAGAAAGACAATGTGTGTGTGTGTGTGTGTGAGTGTGTGAGAGATAGAGAGAGAGAGAGAGAGAGAGAGAGAGTAAAATATGATACGAGATCGATTGAATTTGCACTGATATATAATTTTGGGAAGACCTTGAGCAGTAGGTTGTCCCACCTATTTCATACAGATGAAATTGTCACGAATAAACAGCGAAATTCTAGTATATATTGTTTATCTTTATTATAGTCCCGAAGATTTATCACATGTAGAACTTCCAAAAGGAATGATTACGATATGGTTTGGTAAATTTTGACTTGAAGGAATTTGCAGATGGCTACTTTTCAGTGTAGAGGTAACAGGACTTCAATAGAACTACATTTCTATTGGTCATTCCAAGTCGCACTTTTGATATTAAGATCAATGGCGGTGAAAATACGTATGTTAAATATGTCCAATCCACTTTTGAAGAGGGCTTGTAAGCCGTCATTTGGAGTTCGAAAGAAAATTAAGCAATGCTCCTAGAGATGATTACATGATAGGAGATGCATGGGGCTTTGAGAGCGGTGTTTTCAGTTCAGAGTAACTTCTTGTCAATCGTTATGCTATATGATATTTTAAGTAGAGTAGTTAGTAATGATTTTCTTGTTGCAAATGTCACTGAATAAGAAGTGTATGTGCTCCAAATTCCGGGTATTGCATTAAGCGTTTTATCGTTTGCTTTAACTCAACAGCCCACGCTATCTCACTTTGTATACATATGCGCATATATACGTATGTCGTAGTGGTTAGGGCGTTGCACTCACAATAGCGGGATAGTGGATTCAATTTCTGCAAGGATAGGTGCATTGTGTTTTTGGGGAAATCACTTCAGTTACATTGTCCTGCGATCACCTCGACAGCTGTTGTGTGACACACCGTGCAAGTCTTCAGACAGCATCGATTTGATGGCGGGTGTGTGCTCGTGTACAAAGCATGTATTTCATTATTATAACCAAATCATTTGTACAGACCCTTCAGCAAGAAAATGCAGAACCGCCTACCAGGGACTACGAGATACTTCCATCACACATACATACATACATACATACATACACTTTTACTCTTTTACTTGTTTCAGCCATTTGACTTTGGCCATGCTGGAACACCGCCTATAGTCGGGCAAATCGACCACAGGACTTATTCTTTGGAAGCCTAGTACTTATTCTATCGGTCCCATTTGCCGAACCGCTAAGTTACGGGGACGCAAACACACCAGCATCAGTTGTCAAATGATGTTGGGGGGACAAACAGACACACAAATATATACATACAATACATACATACATATATACGTACATACCTGCATACATATATATATGTGTGCGTGTGTGACTTCTGGACACCTTAACCACGTAATCACGCCCGTGCTATTTTAGTAATATATTTTCCTTCCCTCTAAACCTTTCCTCTTTCAGAACAAGAGCCATACTCGAAACATCACGCACCCTTCTTTTTTTCCATCTTGATAGTAGGATACAAGGAAATCCATTCTTACGAACTATTTTAGTACAGAACCACACACATCGACGCATGGTCGCGGTCGTGCACTTGCACATAAACGCGCACATAAGCAAGCTCAGATACACACACGCACACAAACGCATAAAACACACAAGACCAGATAATCACACGCATTCCTGTACACATATTACACATGCCCACATATGTACCCACACAAAGACATCCACAGATGTACACTTCACATTTATCATGAGAAACATCGCATTTTTTGCAGCAAAATCAATGCCAATATACGGATGCCAAGATGCTGCAATTACCTTTCCTTTTACGAAGTCTGTACGGTTGTACGTGTGGGCGTTTAGCAGTTTCTCTTGATGAACGGTTCAGTTGTACTTTATGATCATTCAAAAGAAATACAATAGAAAATATTAGCTGAAAATGCGTGCTTCCAAAGCCAGGCAGGAATTGAAATTCAGCCAGGAGATTAGGAATAAATATGTAATCTTACTAATCGTCTTTCGAGCAGATATATCTTCGTTATTTGTAAAAGTTTTAGCATTCAATTACTTGTTCAGTATCTGCATGATTTGCCTCATTACTACATGGGATTCATATGACTATTCACATGTAACAGGCTCTTGTAGTTTTGGTCTTTTTATATTATCAATATGCAGTTCACTCATTTGACTTATTCCGGTGGAGTGTCTATTGTCAACCAGTGCATCCATCAATATACAGGAGTGTGTAGCAGAAAGCGTCCAATTATTCTCAATGCGTCCCTTCTGTTTTCCTCGTCCGTTCGTTATACCACTGCCAAATTCTTATAGCATTTCATATAAATTACTATACTGCTCTATGATGATGGTTTTCGGGGATATGTCGATGACGAACGTTTATGAGAACAGTAAACGGAGATTTTCATGGAATTTTATATAAACGTAAGAAAGTATGTCTGTGTTTGTAAGCATGATATACATGTATATATCAAATGTATATATCAGTATAAATAAATATATTTTATAAAAGTAGTATATATATATATATAATTGTGTATATATATATATATATATATATATATATATATATATATATATGTATGTGTAGGTATGTATACACACACACACGCACATATATATATATATACGGATAGTGACATACATTGCTTACTTGTTACTTTATAATATATCTAAATGAAACCATGTTCAGCTCTGTAACTTGGGATATCATTTCCTGTAATTAATTATTTCTATAATTAATTTCTCTTACTTTTCCCTTCGTTTTTTACGTTCTCTTAGAACAGCAAACAGTTACATGTCATGCACGCCTACACGCCTACACGCGCGTACATAAATGAATAAACATAAGTAAATCTGCACGTGAGAACGAGTACACAAATACATACCCGCATACGAACACCCACACATGTATACACCCGCACACGCGCGTATATATATATATATATATATATATATATATATATATATATATATATATATATATATATATATATATTCAGGTATGTATATATCTGTATATATATATATCTATGAGGTATTTTTTGTATAATATATATGTATATAATAGTAAGAATAAAATAGGAAAAGATATTTAAATAAAATCACTATGGTGCAGGACAGACAGTTTTAAACTTATATGGCGCCATAACACCCTGGTGATTGCTGGATACAGATTATAAAGAACAACCTTACACGTGAAAGGTGTAGGCCTGGAAGGGTTTTTTCTTCACCAGTGCAAAAAATTGCAGTAGGGAATAAGGGAAACCATTACTACTTTCCTTGTTTTACAAGTCAGCAAAAGAAAGGCAAAATGAAAGACATCTAGTAAATTTCTTAAGGGACTTAAAGCAGTCAGATTCAATCATAGTATCATGGTGACTTAATTTGGAAATGAAAGTTTAGCTGAAGGCAACATGCAAATATGTCCACTGGAGTGTTTGGAAAACTTTGATTATAGATTAAGATTTTGTGATAAATACATTATGTTACGATGTGGGATCTCGCTGTTATTTATTGCCTTTGTTTATGTTGTTCTTGCTGCCTTGTTTTTTTTCTTCTTCGAATTTTGTACACCTGGTTCTTATAATTAAACTCCGGATTGTAGCTTTCGTAAGCCAAGCAGTAACGTCGGACATGTTTTGAATTGAAGATTGCGTACACATTGTACATCAAGCGTGTACTACAAGATAGGGACGATATAATGGTACAGAAATACATCCAATTGCATCAAGTTAGTGACAAAACATGGGGCCTCAATACAGGTAATAGAAAATGCTATCATTCTTGAGAACTTCCTTCCTACCTTATCCATAGGGAATTGACTTCTTCCATATACATATATATACATAACATAAAACATCAAACTGTATACCAGAAAAGAATACGGATATAAACGCATCCGGAAAGCATGATTAAATATAGAATAATCAGCATCAACTAGAAATTAACATACCAATTACGTAATTTCAGGCTTACGAGGGTACCTCTCCATGATCGTTAAACTTATTAGAGATAACGTGCAATTACTTTCAGATCACACCCTGCAGCGCTAATAAAACCAATACGAGATATTAAAAAAAGAAAGGATTGTCAAGACTTGAATTATTTGATCAAGTCAGATCAATCAGTGTCCATCTGCTGCTAACTTACTATAACCATATCAATAGACATACTAAGTTTATATAATTCTTCACAAAATTTGGATTGCTAATTTTGGAAGGCCGCAAATTTTCTATTAAGATCCTACAGCTTAAGAGCGCTTAGATCCTGTTGCAAGATTATGCTACAGATGTAGCATAATACATGAAAAGGTCTAGTGTTAGACATCATAGTTTGCCAACATGTAAACGATACAAAGTTTGAGGAAAGATATCAACGACTAAGAGACTACATTTTCGTAATTGTTTATGGTAAATAGAAATGCCTATTGCTTTTGTGTAGCTTAAAATACAGATTTTGTTGTCACGTTGTGTTGCGATTATAAACCAATACAATCTCCAGACAAGACACCTTTAAGTAAAATGAAACGGGTTCAAATGTTCTCTGGGAACGCAATGTTATAATTTTGACATATTACCATTGTACATTGTACAAGGAGAAAATCTATTGAAAGAAGGTCACATAACTAAATACTAGCCATAAATATTCAGGGTTATTGGGTTTAATACCTCGGTAAGCGTAAGACTATAATATCGCAGTTCAAAAATCAATGTTATAGTCTATGTATAACACATTTTTTCAGTTCATGGTTATGCTGAATAAAATAATTAGATATAATTTAGTACACTGTATTACTTCCATGTTTAGTTGAAGGGTAAGCTAATTTCCCCTTTTGTATGGTGTTTATATTCTCTGCTTGACGTATGCTGTGTCTATTAAATGAACCATTATATTAATCACATTTTGGTTATATTATTAATGTTAGCTTTTCAGATATCAGTTTTCAAATCGCTTATAATCATTTTATTGAAAATATGTATCCCCGTATTGGTCATTCTTTTCTACTTTAGGCACATGGCCTGAATTTTTAGGGAAGGAGTCAGTCAGTTAGATCGACCCCAGTATGCAAATGGTACTTAATTTATCGGCCTCGAAAGGATAAAAGGCAAAGTCGATCTCGGCGGAAATTGAATTCAGAAAGTATCGGCAGACGAAATATCTATTTCTTTACTACCCACAAGGGGCTAAACACAGATGAGACGAACAAGGACAGACAGACGGATTAAGTCGATTATATCTACCCCAGTGTGTAACTGGTACTTATTTAATCGACTTCGAAAGGATAAAAGCAAAGTCGACCTCGGCGGAATTTGAACCCAGAACGCAGCGGCAGACGAAATACCTATTTCTTTACTTCCCACAAGGGGCTAAACACAGAGAGGACAAACAAGGACAGACAAACGGATTAAGTCGATTACATCGACCCCAGTGCGTAACTGATACTTATTTAATCGACCCCGGAAGGATGAAAGGCAAAGTCCCCCTCGGCGGAATTTGAACTCAGAACGTAACGGCAAACGAAATACGGCTACGCATTTCGCTCGGCGTGCTAACGTCTCTGCCAGCTCGCCGCCTTGTACTTATTTTGGTCATTGTGTTGTAACTAACTTCAGTGTAACTATAATTATATTTCTTACTGGAAGTGGTGGTTTCAACGTGTTTTTTCTGTGGTCGTTTAGCGAAAAATGTTCAAGCGACCAGAAATCACAAACAATATTGGATTGCTTTTAACAGATTTACATAGCAAGCTTAATATTTGAAAAAAGGTTAATAGACTGGTTCAGTAGGTTACAGTTACTTAAAACGTGTTACTCACGATGTTATTTTGACACCTGTGGAGTTTATATGTGTTTGTATCAAAGTCTGTGTTGGTATCAAAGTCTTCCCTTCTTTTACGCAACATGGCAATCATCATCATCATCGTCGTCGTCGTCGCCGTCAATGGAATTACCTGAATTCATATTTTCCCATTTATCTCCATCATCATCATCATCGTCGTCGTCGTCATCATCATCATCTTCGTCATCATCATCATCATCATCGTCGTCGTCGTCGTCGTCATCATCATCATCATCTGATTAAGCATATTGATAATTCCATGTATCTCTCCTGCCTCATCCGTATCCTCCTCATTATAAAGTTTGGGATCTGAATATTTATTGTCAACTTGAGGATTAAAACAATATCTATTCTCAACCCTATGGATAAGACCACGAATATCATAATTATACTCATTAACACAGTATATTGAAGAAAAAGGTGCAACAGAAGAAGCATTAGTGGAGCAACACGTCATCTAGATAAGATCTTGGAAACGTCGAACATATGCGTTGTCTCAACATCAGCTGAACGTCGCTTAATACAAACAATACTAAAAAATAACAAAGAACACTAATTTATGTTGGAACTCCACTAGAAACTTTAAAAGGAGCAATAGCACCACCATAAATCACAGAAGATCCAGAGGCAGTGAATGTGACAACTATTACAAATAAGCTTTTATAATTTAATTTCTGACAAAATTCGGGGCTACGACAAAAAAAAAAAAAAAAAAAAAAATTAAAGAGAAATCCCTGCAGTCTAGGTGAAAAGGAGGATCGAACCTGTAATAAAGCTGGGTGATCGAAATGAAAGAATTTTCAACCATTATCAAATTAAAGGTGAGAAGCGAAAAATTAGCAGAGCTTAATAAAGAATTTCAAGAATTCCACTTTGATCTTTCTCTCTTATATTTATTTTTAAATCGATTTATTTATTTATGTCTTTGGGAATTTCTGCTTAATTTGATTCCAGGATATGGATTTATAGGTTTGGAGAAGAAATTATTCTAAAGGCGATGAGTAGTTTTTTTTATGCATTATATCACAAATGCATGTGCAACATCCCAAAATGTATTTTACTTCGTGGATTTCCAGTATCTTTGAGCGAAGAACAAAATGCTTTACGGTATTTAGTTGTGATTATTTACGTTCTGAGTTCAAATCATAGTCAAGTACTCAGTATCGATTTAACCCTTTTGAGACATACGGTGTTTTGGTATGTATAACCAAAAACACCAAACTCTTCCTTTTTTTCTGTTGAGACTGAAATTGATGGGTACGTGTGTAAGAAAAAAATGATAAAGGGCCTAAAACTACTCTATTGGTATATAAAACTACATTTATTATATAGTTTTATATTATATGTACTGAAAGAATCTCCTTAATAGGGATGATATTTACGCTTCAAAATGTTTGTTTAATCGGGATGATGGATTGGGGTCAACTTCTTTTCAGCTTCTTTCACTTGGGCCGAACAATCGGCCCGGGTGTTACAAGAGGGTTAAGCAACACTTCATTCCAATTTTATGTTCTTTTTGAAGGTTTTATCCCTGAATTCCATTCCCACTACTTATCATTCAACCGCATATATTTACAAAGGCAGAGGCTTTTTTCTCATATTCTGAGGGAAAACACATGCCTAATATTTAAAAGACAGTAACTTGGCTGTTAGTCACTTTTATGATGTGGTGAATCCAGGTGCTAAGAGCTGATGCATCTAAATAGCAAGATGTCGAGTGGATCTCTATACGGATATAAAAGTCCTAGTGACTTCTGGGGATCATATAAAATTCTAGATTTGTGTCACTACGCGTGTACACAAACAAATATCATGATTCAAATTTTGTAGAGCAGAACACCAAATTATTATAGTGAGCATTGCCCAAACGAGCTGAACATTAGTTTCAAGGTTCGTCCAAGGCTGGGACGACGCACCATACGTCCCCTACCCAACTCAGGATCACAGCATATAGTTACACTGCAACATGATTTCTTTTCCTCAACAGGCCCTGCCCTGTTTAACATTGTTCAGAAAGTGATCAAAGAGGAAAAGTATCCCATCACCTATAAACGGAGTCCGGACAGATTTCTTCAAGGAATACCGGATAAGCAACCCATATCTGGATACATCTCACTGAACAAGAACTCACTACTTGACAGGACCATAAACAAATCTTGACTTAAACAGGATTTAGATAATCTTATCAGGCGTTGCTATTAAGTTAGACATGGCCTTGACCAATCTTTGGTCGAAACATTAAGAAAATATGGCAACATGTACAATTAATTTCCTATTATTATATTTGTTGAAAATACCTTTAATGGCAGTATGCCATTCGGAATTGTGAAATAAAGACTCCAGCCTGCTTTTAGAATGAATGCACATCTGATAGGCAATATTTTGTAACTCTGAAAATATTAGAATAGTGAACCTGTAGAATTTCAGGAAGGAACATTTGAGAAGTGAACGAAAGAACATAAATTTTTGGAAACGCGTACAGCTTGAGCTTTTGCAATGAATTGGATATATATATATATATATCTTCATTCATATATACTTACGCACACAGAGACACACACACGCATATGTATAAATATATATACATACTTTTATGTGTTTGTCTTTTATTATCATATATGTTTTGGATTAGTTATACGGTTTTACTTGTGTGATGTCCGAGCTGATTGTAATAGAACTCGGATAGTATCCAATTTATAGTTCAGTAGGTCAATGTAACATGAAATGACATGCTTTGCTTATCAACACAACATGTCTCATAGACCGAGTATCGAAAGAATGGCGTTACAGGATTGGCACCTAACTACGAAGGTGTGAACATATACTGATTATACTTATGCATACATTTGATTATACATATGTACATACACACGCACCCGTACACTACATAAACATATGTGTAGGTATGTATATATGTACATCCTCGTATGTATGCGTGAGTGTGTATATGTGTGTGTGTGTGTGTCACCATTCTTATTAGTCCCAGTATCCCATAATATTTGTATATTTATTACATTCTTGCTCGCTTACATTCTATCTCTGTACAATGTTAAATTTAACGATATATTCTGCCCATAGATCAAAAAGATTACACCTATCCCCCTCCTCTTCCTCCTTCTCCTCCTCCTCCTCCTCCTCCTTCTTCTTCTCCTCCTCCTCCTTCTCCTCCTCCTCCTCCTCCTCCCCCTACTACTACTACTTATACAACGTTAGTATCTCACACCTCCCTTTGACTATCTAGATGCAAACAATTAATTTTTACCTCTTCATTATGACCACATTATTTTAACTACACTGATTTGTATTCGAAACTACCACTCTAAACTCATCCACTGGAAGACCGAAATCATCTTCTAACAATCATTTGTTCCGCACTGTACATGAATGGTCGCTCTATTCCGCTTCAATTCATTCAAAGTCGTTTTTATCAATGCTTGATAAATTCCCAGGGCGGTCGAAGCAGATTACAATCTGTAGCATACTTTTTAAATAAAAGTATCTGTAAATATATATATATATGTATATATATATATATATATATATATATATATATATATATATATAATATATATATATATATATAATATATATATATATATTAGTGGAACGGAATGCGGTAGGTGCATGGTGCATGGCAAATTAATTTATAAGATTGCGCTTCTTAATAGAATTTATGTTAAACTCCCTTAGCCACGTGATCCGGTTGTGGCAGATGCATATACCATTGAGCTACGACGTACATCTAGTATAAGAGAATATATAGGATGAAGGTATTTGGCATTTCGTCTATCTGTTAAGCATTACGAACTTTCCAGCGATCGATAGTCCTCATCGATCAATAAATCCGAAATTATAAATTATAAGTTATAAAATATATTTGATCAGATCAATTAAAAGACGAGATCTTCAGAAAGAGGAAATACAAAGAAATACAAGTAAGTGGCGTACTGTAGTTCCCGCGAAATATGTATCATTTCGAGCGGGAAGGATGACGGGTTGAGGAATTTGAAGTGTTGAGCAGTTTAAAGAGGTATAATTAACGATATAAGTAATAACAAAATGGAAAACACGGGCGTAGGTAATGATTTGGAGTCGTCACAAAATACACAAATCGAGGTCAGGGAACACTCTCAACTGGACGTACAAGAGACAAGAAACAGGATAAGAGGGAAATCGGGTTCACGATGAGACAATTTAGTGCAGAAAGATTGATTTTAAGTGCAAAACGTTTTTTAGGGGCACTAAGATAGCAAGGATCGGTTGAGGCCTGATGGATATTATTGGGCGGAAGGAAATAGGTTTGGGCGCCTGCTATTAATGGCTGACACGACAGTTGAGTTGTTTTCAATCACGAGTATACAAAGACACAGATATAAGTATTAAACAAAGTATAAACATAATAAGCATTAAAAGACATATGTTTTCTAAATAAGCGTACAACTCCATAATATTTAGCTAATTCACCATCCCCGAATGAATTGATAATCTTACTTCAATTCTATGCTATCCAATTTGCCTCGAAATTTAATTTCTGCTTCCTTTTAGTTCATCTGGTGTTCCATATTCATTATGAATCCATCAGTCTACTTATAGAGATTTTCGTTAGATTCACAGAGATCAAGAAGATACCGTAAAATTAACGATTTATAACGAAATTATTAACTAATTAAGTTTTTATCGCGGCATCATCCAGTCAGTCTGATGGCCCGGGCCAACCTGACTACTTCTCTCCATCCCTCCCGATCTTCCATTAGTGATTTTAGGTCTTAAACTTGGCACCCAGCATCTTCTGCAAACTGTTGTATATACGTCTTCGTGGTCTTCCAGCTGCCGTGACACCACGATTTGGTGTCCACAGTCACACATTACTCACAAGTTCTTCTTTACTTCTCCAGCAATGGCCAGCAAACCTCAATCTCTGCTCTTGGACGGTTGATAAGAGAGTTGGTACATTCCCATTATTTTAATAATGCTTTAGTCCTTAGATGGTGAGGTGGTGGAGTCGTTAGTGCACTGGGCGAAATGCACTTCATTCCTACGATGTCGATAAAATAAGTCCCAGCTGAGCACTGGGGTCGATATAAACGACGTAATCACCCACCAGAGCGAAATTGCTGGCTTGGTGCCAAGATTTGGAACCAGCATTGCTTTACTACAGCAAGAAATTTCTACTGGATGTTTGTTAACTCGAGTACTTATTCGTTTAAAAAAAATATATTCTACTTAAAGTAGTTGTTCTCTTGGATCTTTTTTCTTTTTCGACCCTGTTGTCAAGAGGTGGTCAGAGACAAATACCAACACGAAGGTACGTACACACACATACACTCACATATATACATTTACTACGGGATTTTTACACTCTCCGTCTACTGAATCCACTGGTCAACCGCCACTACTGGAGAAGTCACATCCACAAGGTACTACATAATGGGTCTGAACGCGGAAACATGTATATATATATATGGATAGATAGATAGATAAAACTTACTTGGAAAAGGATGCGTGGCGTTCGATCATATAATAACATAGATAATATATACATATATGTACGTACCTACGAGAGAGTCGAGGAGGAGGATTGAGAGAGAGGGAGGTATGTACATATGTGTATGTATATATGCATATATTTATATATTATTTATATTATTATATGATCGAACGCCACTTATATTTTTCCAAGTAAGTTTTATCTTAATAATTACAATGCGGACTCTTCTATCTTTACTATGTTTTCTCTGTCTATCTCTCTCCCACTCTTGTTCTTCATCCTTTCTGGTTTTCTCTCCCAGCCTTCCCTATTCTTCTCCTCTTACTTCACAGTTCCCTGTCTCTCACTCCTTCTCTTCGACTCTCTCGTCGCTGACACATAACGAAAGAGAACCTACCTTTCTAATCACAACCCTCGTAAAGACTAAACATGCTTATACTGTCTCTTTCATAAGCTCGTCTTCCTAGCGTTCATAATAATTTTTCTATCGTCTTGACTTAACAGCCCTCACCGTTCCTGTTCTTGTTACCACTTTCACCCTCTGCAAAAAATCCCAAGTTTAATTTACTTTGCAGCAAGGACTGTTTCAAAGAAGTCACGTCGTGTCCTTGCCTTCGAACGCGGAGTAGTTGAAACAGGGATAACTGAAGAAAGAGAATATTCTTTATGTTGTATGTCTCGTTTCTCTGTTTGTTTTTTTCGTTGTTCGAAAAGAAGTTCCTTTCTATGTTTTTGTTTTTATGTTTTCTTTCTTATTGTGTTCAACGTTCTCTTGGAGTCCTGTACCAATATATGCATGTATACACACATATATATGTAGGTATGTTCATATATGTATGTATATATGCATATATCTATATTATATATATATATATATATATATATACATACATACATACATACGAAGGCGCGTGTGTGTGTGTTTGCATTTATATAATTTCTATGTGGCTGTAGTAGATACTAAAAACTGAAAATATCTAGCAATTGACTGATGGATTACAAACAATTGTTTAAATTCATACTGAATTAAAACACTAAATAACATATATTATATCAGATTCTACAAATGTTGATTCTTATTTGGAACCTAAATCCTGTAAATCGTGGCTTTTCGGGACCATGATGAAATTACATGGTTTTTAATGCACCATTAAATATTGGAAAATTCGTAGAATGAACCATAATCTAGTCCGAAATAACAGAACAACCCTTAATATTGAGAAGGCGTGCTTTATCTCATTAAATGTATGCTTCCCCATGCAGATTTCAGAATATATATAGAGAATTAATTCGTTTCATCTGCGATTCTCCTTCAATGTTTCAAGGTAGATTACACGTTCTGTTGTTGCGATATCTGCGAAGGCGTTTGAGTGATGACGATAATGACTGGTGTGATATCAATGACAAAACAATAAAGTACAAAGTAGAGGAAGATGATGAAGATACGGTCATTCATAATGGGGATGGGGATGATGATGTTGCTGTTGATGACGATGATAATGATGATGATGTTGATGGTGATGATTATGATGATTATCGTGATTGACGTAATATATATGGTAATGGTTGATGTGATGGTGGTGGTGGTGGATGGTGTGATGGTCGTAGTGGCGGAGGTAGATTCGGTGGTGGTGATTATTAACAGCTGTAGTGAGTATTGGATGATTAAGTATTTCTGTGATGCAATCACAGACATGATGGTTTTATAGATGCGATGATGATTTCCTCACTGATTCTGATAATGATGACGATACGGTGGTTGACATGAAAAATAAAGGTCCTATAACAATATAGATAGTTTGATACGATCAGTTTGACAATAAAAGGAAGACGGTACGAGTAGATGGACCTTCATATGACGCAAGAATGAATGATGATGGATATGATGTTTTAGCTGGTGTCTTTGTTCATAAAGCTCACAGCAATAGACTTCCGACTAAAATGAACCCATTTTACTGGAGGCATAATGCATCAAGACTACCCCGTCACTTGTGTTTCTTTAAACACTAGGTTTAAACTTTCATATCGGGTTTTCTAGTTGGCGTTTTATGATGCCATTAATGATATCCTCGATATTTATGTAATTACATTTGTTCATTCTTCCGCCCTCCTTCAGGCTAGGAAGTATGAGTGCAGCTATTATCTATATACAAACACATGTTCATATTATTCATCATAGCAGTACGCGATATTTTCTATCAATAATCTGATGTATGAATTTAAAGGAAACGTTTCAATTTCTTATGCAATAGGCGTAGGAGTGGCTGTGTGGTAAGTAGCTTGCTTACCGACCACATGGTTCCGGGTTCAGTCCTACTGCGTGGGACCTTGGGCAAGCGTCTTCTACTATAGCCTCGGGCCGACCTAAGCCTTGTGAGTGGATTTTGTAGACGGAAGCTGAAAGAAGCCCGTCGTATATATGTATATATATATATATGTATGTGTGTGTGCATATGTTTGGCCCCTAACATCGCTTCACAATTGATTCTGGTGTGTTTACGTCCCCGTAACTTAGCGGTTCGGCAAAAGAGACCAATAGAATAAGTACTAGGCTTACAAAGACTAAGTCCTGGGGTCAATTCTTTCGACTAAATGCGGTGCTCCAGCATGGCCACAGTGAAATGACTGAAACAAGTAAAAGAGTAATATATAAGTAGGCGTTTATTTAATATAAATAATGCAGTGTAGTAGAGGCTTGTAGTTAAGCTGAAATAAAATTTATCAGTTTATTCAAAGATAGCATTGTGTTGACTAAATGCCAGAATGAAAACAGTTAATTTTATAGTGTAAATTCATGCGTTTTGTAGCTCAATCGATATTCAACTGCTTTTATGTAATATTGCATCACGCAGTGAAGAAATCCATTTTTTCCCCCACTGCAATCCAGTTTAAGCCAGTAAATGCATTGTGGAACATATTGTCTTTCATATTTTTTGAGACATAAAATCAGAACCAAGAACCAGGCTCTTAAAAAGAAATCATACAGTCATTACAGCTATATATGTTTTTACCCTTAGCTCAGTTTTTAACTAAACGATGTAAAATAAACAATTTTAAAACCTAATCTTCCCAAAATTAAGTAAATTCCGCTGTATACTTAAGCTATACACGTCTTCATATGAGTAACCATGGTATTGTTCGGCCTGCAGGAAAAACACCTGATAATCTTTGAAATCATACATGGAGTTTTAAAAATTGGAATGATGGATTCTCTTGTCAATTTCGTCGGATGAATGTGAGATTGCTCGATCAACTGAACAACTCACAAATGAAATTGAGCGAAGTTGCAGCATATTCCATACACGTGTAAAATGTCATTCATAGTTAACAGTGTTTTTTTTAATAACTTCTTATTGAGTCATATGTGTTTTCTTTTTAAAGAAAAAAAGCAAAATTAGTCACTGAAATTTTATATTTATGAAAAAGAATTCGAGATATTGGGAAGAAATAAAGGCATGTTGACTATTTATTTTCAATATTAAATATCAAAATTTTCTATTTCTTTCTTCTTCGATTTGTAGGAATACTCTTCTTGAGAGGATTCCTGTAGAGCTTCCGTCAGTCCAAATTCATTCACAAGTTTTGGCTGGAACTAACGTAAATGCACTTACATATAACGAGCTCAATCGATTATGGATCTCACGGTTGTGATACAAAATTCTTAACCACTCTACCCTGCCATTTGTCAGTAAGCAGAAAAATAACAAATTTACCTCTGAAGCAAAATTGTTATTCAAGTAAATAATATTTTATTGCACATTTATCTAAGGGCTTGTATGTATAGAGATATCAGACACACACCGACAACAGATACGTACACACATACACATACACACACTCGAATACACACACATATACATATATACATACATGTATATTCTCTGTTATATTTTTCTTTCTCTTTTACTTGTTACAGTAATTTTGACTGCAGCCATGCTGGAGCACTGCCTTTAGTTGAGCAAATCGACCACATGACTTATACTTTGGAAGCCTAGTACTTGTTTTATAGGTTTCTTTTGCCGAACCGCTAAGTTACGGGCACGTAAACACACCAGCATCGGTTGTCAAGCGATGTTGGGGGGACAAACACAGACACACAAACATATACACACATGTATGTATATACATGTATGTATGTATGTATATATGTATGTATGTATGTATGTATGTATGTATGTATGTATGTATGTATGTATGTATTTACGTATAGTCATTAAAATGCGGTTATACTGGGGTAACGAATTGTAGAATTTCAGTGGAACAAATTCACGCTAGCAGTTCTATTGTAAAACGAGTTCATTTTTTATCGCTCACCCCTTTCCGAGCCGCCGCTGAATAGCAAGAAGGTAAAACACACCAACAGTGGTTGTGAAGAGGTGGTGGAGGAGGAACAAAGGCATATGCATACGTAAACACACACACACACGCACACGTATGGCGAGAGCCTTCAGTTTCCACTACTAAATCCACATACAAGGTTTTGGTGGTGCCGAGGCTGTGATACAAGACACTTGCCACCTTGCCACGTCTACTGGATATATATATATATAATATATATATATATATATAATATATATATATATATGTGTGTGTGTGTGTGTGTGTGTGGTGTGTGTGTGTGTGTGTGTGTGTGTGTGTGTGTACATACACAAATCTGTGTTTATGAAGGTCATTTGCAAGTATCTGGTCTCCGTGATTTGCTGTGATAATATGAGCAAATGTGTCCTGCCATAACCCCGAGCCCCGGGGGTATGCATCCACGTTTGTTTCCACCGCTATTTGACAACTACTTGTTGGTGTGCTTACGTCACTGTGACTGTGTGGTTCGGCCTAAGAGACCGATAGAATAACTACAAGGTTTAACACAACATCAGTACTGGAGTCGATTCAGTAAAGTAAAGGAACTGTTGGTGGCAGTGCTCCAGCATGGCTGCAGCCGGATGACTGAAATATGTAATGGATAAAAGAAAACAAAAATACAAAACATATAGATTACTGTAACATCATCAACACGGAATATATAATAATTCGATTGCGCTCCCCATCCAGCACACAAAAGTAATCGAAGAATTCGCTAACAGCAGTGAAAGAGATATTGTGGAAATATTGATGCATTCCTGAGAGCGTCACATAAACTTAACCTCCAATAAGCTGTACATACACATCTTGTCTATACAAAATTGGGAAAATATTTGACAAAAATAGAAAATGTTTAAAACCAGTATTCCAAATCAATCTCCTTTATATTCTCTCATTCTTTATACCCGCATTCGGATACATACACACACATACCTATGAATATGCACTGACACACAAACATACATAATAAATTATATGTTGTGAAATGCATAGAAATGCATATCCTGTAAATATTTTCTGGCATAGTGTTCAATACATCGTGTTCAGAGTATCAAATGGCTGCTAAATTTGGAGCTCAAAAGAGTGTTGAACACAGAAATCGAATATGATAAATCAATATTTGGGCAAAGTTTTAGGCGGTGAGCACACAGAATCATCATCATGCTGGGTGAAATGCTTGGAGGCGTTTTGTCCGTCGCTACGTTCTGAGTTCAAATTCCGCCAAGTTCGACATTGCATTTCATTTGGGGTGTATAAAATAAGTTACGAATGGGTGTGTGGTAAGTAGCTTGCTTACCAATCACATGGTTCCGGGTTCAGTCGCACTACATGGCACCTTGGGTAAGTGTCTTCCACTATAGCCTCGGGCCGACCAAGGCCTTGTGAGTGGATTTGGTAGACGGAAACTGAAAGAAGCCCGTCGTATATATGTCTATGTATATATGTGTGTGTATTTGCGTGTCTGTGTTCGTCCCCCCAACATCGCTTGACAACCAATGCTGGTGTGTTTACGTCCACGTAACTTAGCGGTTCGGCAAAAGAGACCGATAGAATAAGTACTAGGCTTAAAAAAATAAATCCTGGGGGCGATTTCCTCGACTAAAGGTGGTGCTCCAGCGTGGACCAAGTCAAATGACTGAAACAAGTAAAAGATTAAAAGAGTAATTGAGAACCGAAGTCAATATAATCGACTTAATCCCGGTAAAAGGCAAGATGTAGCGAGCTGGTGGCTTCGCTACCGCAACGGGAAAAGTGTTTATCGACTTTTCGTCTGTCTTCATTACCTGTGTTCTAATTCTGCCTTGGTCGACTTTGCCTTTCACCGTTCGTGATCGATAAATTAGGTACCAGTAAAACACTGGGGTCGATCTAATAGACTTACCCCGCTTCTCTCAAATTGCTGATCTTTTGCCAGAAGTTGACACAAATACTTGTCCAAGGAAGGGCCTAGCATTTTCATGATTTGCGAAAATATGGATTGAAGAACATGAAATTACCGTATCTTCAAGAATGCTGTGTTATGTACCATAAGGCTTCTGAAAATTTGCGTACGACTTAAAACATACAAAGGAGATAACTATACAGAAAAACGGCATAGTAATTTGAGCATTGACTAATTTACTCAAATATCCAAATGCTTCAAGAAAGATGTATTTTATTACTAGATATCATTCGGAAAAATGGATTTATTTGAGATAAAAAATGTGCGAAGTTACCAAGTCATAATATGTACTCGAATTTATTCTATGTAGCCAATTAAAGAGTGGTTCTATGATATAAATTATTATTTACGCACTAAGGTTAACAACAGGATAAATCAGAAGTAGGTACATAGACTAACATAAAAATGAATAATTAAATAGAGATGTATGTACATAAGAGTGGATTGATTTCAATTTCGAAGAAATAATTATGAATTATAGATGCGATCAGAATAATGAAATTAAATGATACAGTTGATTTCAAGTGAAATACATTTTAAACAAACCAGACATGATATTTCATGTTTGTATGCTGTTAATATTCAGAATCAATTTGCACCTACGGTATTATTTCACTTACACCAAAGCTGGATTAACCTCTGATGTCAAGAGTTGATAAGAAGTGTTATTATATATTCATATACATCTACACACGTATATTCATATGCATATATATATATATATATATGTGTGTGTGTGTGTGTGTGTGTGTATTTATATACATACACATATATACATATATATACTTATATATGTTTATGCAATATTTATGAAATATTTATAAAATATATGCTTATATGTAAATATGTAAATAAATATATATCCATACACACATATATTATGGTTATCGATTTAGGTGAAGGTCCGTGCGTCCAGGAGTGTTTGTGTGTGTATGTGTGCGTTTGTTTGTATATGTGTGCGTTTGTGTGCGTGTGTGAATGTGAATGTGTGAATGTGTGTATGTGCACGAGCACGTGAGCTGATTTGCCTGCCCCTAAATTAATGTGTTTCTTCGCTGGGCATTCAATAGACACATATTTCAATGTGATTCTCAGAATGAACCAGCATCCCAAAGCATGGTTTGACAAGACTCTACCTTTGAATTTCTGAAATGTTCCATCAGACGGTATTCGATGCACTTTCCGTCCTTTCATTTTCAGCTCAGAATGTATAACCGGACTCAACGCTAAAGAAGATGTCATGTCCTCAGAAGCACACATCCTCAAAATGCTATTTCCTCAAGATAATACACATTGAGATCGTTCTCTTGACCTCGTTGTTGCATCGCGATATTCTAATATATTTCTATATTTATGTGTGTGTGTGTGTGTGTGTATGTGTGTTTGTATGTATGTATACGCAACAGTTAGCTCGTTGCATTACTATGACATTTTGCAAATTCCATCTGCTAATTAAGACCATTATGATTTATACGTAATTCTGAGCTCCTAGCAACAGCTGTCGGGTTAAAGAAGCTATGCATTCTCTATTAAGCGTTCTGTACTTTTTATGCACAACGGAACAGCAAAATTATCTGCCCATATATATATGTGTGTGTGCGCGCGCGTTTGTGTTTGTGTGTGTGTGTGTGTGCGTGCCTGCATATATATAAATTAAATGGAAAGGAAACCAACGCAGGACAAGGTAAAAAGATCACTTTGAATATTTTAATTAATTAAAGTAAGAGTGAATGCAATTAAGGAAATGAAGAATTAAATACTGTCTTATAGCTGTTTCTGAGAGATCCCAGGTATTGGATCAATATGTTTCAATATGTTGATCAACATCTGTATACACTGGTGATTTTGTCATCAGAGACAAGGTGTGTGAGCTAGAATGTTCTAGACATAAATTTAAAGTAGATAAACGTATAAAGTTCATAGTTAATCTTGTTCCGGAGGGAGGTATCCATATTTCCGTGAAATATGGATACCTCCTTATGTGTAATCCCAGGTAAATCTAAGCAGCGCGTCGAGTGATTCTTTCAGGTTGATAGAGTAAATATAGCGCTTAATGGTCATGCTGGTAGTGTAAGAAAAGTGTTCGACAGGTGTATATAATTTGAAAAAGACCGTTAGATAGACCAAGGCATCATAATAGATAAGTACTTCAGAGAAAAGAAAATGCTAAAACTAAAGTTTAAAATATGTAAAGAAGATAAAGAATGAAAATAAGATAAAGAATATAATAAGAAATGAAACTAAAAATAAAACTCTTCGGCGGGGCAAGACCGGGATGAAAGTTCACAGGGATTGTTAAAGTGGAGGAGGAAAACGGACAACATTTTACGGCTAACAATGGTAAATAAAAGGAGGCAAGGAGACGGCCAAATAGATAGATGAGCATGCTTAGAAGGAATATTTAGCTGTGATTCACTGAATCGAAAGACATTGGGTTTAAGATTATATCCCTGTTCGATCTATGAATTTACTTTGGCGGGTCTGTTTGACAATCATCAAAGTGCTCATCATCACCGTCAAATTAATTCAATAACCATTCGTCACCTACATGTGGTTTGTTGCCGGGTATTATTATAGTACATAAAACAATATACTTCGCTTTTACTATCCTGCGATTATTTATGCAACACACCATGGTGATTGTATCATACATGCCACTGTTGTCCAGCAAAATTCTACTAACAACCACCATCACATCTGGATGACTACCCACCCCCGGATACTGCTCTGTGTTGTGTTTTGAAGTTAACCAACCGCTGTCATTTTATGGTTGAGATAACCCCAATTTTTAAGAAAGCATCTGTAAAAGAAATGAAAATCGTCAATATAATACTAGTTTTTAATAAAAAAAGAATCTTATTTCTTTACTGCTCACACGGGGCAACACACAGGGGGGACAAGCAGATTAAGTCGATTACATCGACCCCAGTGCATAACTGGTACTTATTTAATCGACCCCGAAAAGATGAACGGCAAAGTCGACCTCGGCGAAATTTGAACTCAGAACGTAGTGGCAAACGAAATACCTATTTCTTTACTACCCACAAGAGGCTAAACACAGAGAAGACAAACAAATGGATTAAATCGATTATATGGACCCTAGTGCGTAACTGGTACTTAATTTATCGACCCCGAAAGGATGAAAGGCAAAGTCAGCCTCGGCGGAATTTGAACTCAGAACGTAACGGCAGACGAAATACCGCTAAGCATTTCGCCCGGTGTGCTAACTTTTCTGCCAGTTCGCCGCCTTCTTTTTTTTAAAAAAAGAATCTAACTGTAACAGTGTTTAAATTTTTCTGTCTTTTCCCTTATCTGTATAAAGGCGACGCGAAAAACATTCTTTATTAGCAGAAGATAAGTAAATGTATATATGTATATGAGTGCTTACTTTGATTTTGTAAAAAAAGTGTAAATGTCAAAATATAAATTTGGAAAAAACTTCGACATATTCAAATTTCATGTAAGTACATAATAAAAATCACAAAGTCTGTAAATCTCTAAAAATAATGTCCAGTAAAACAGTCAAAAGCATGTTCTTCTTCTTCAAATCTTTAGAAATCGCAACAACAACTCCTTAACCAAATTGCAGAAGATGTATGGTAATTTTCAAGATTCTTTTTTCGTTCCTTTTTTGTCTTCGTTAAATATATAAGTGTGCGTTTTACACGCTGCAATGTACAGTATATATGCGGTTTTCTCTGTTTGTGTATGTGTGTATGTATATGACTGATTGCATGAATTGTCTGCATGTTCGTTAATTCTGCTATTTGCTCTTAAATTAGGCAACAATCGATATAAACGCTTTGCATAAATTATTCGCCATTCAATAGAGAAGAATTGTTAAACATTTATTTTCAGATACAACCGCCACATCTCTCTCTCTGACAATAACATGAAATCTGCTGATCAAGAGGTATAAAAAGACAGGTACTTGTGTACAAAATTCCCCACAATTTCTCTTATAGAATGAAGAAGAGAGAGAGAATGAGACTTATCTTATACATATATACATACTTACACACATACATATTACATATATATGTGTATGTGTATCTGTGTTTATACGTATATATGTATGTATGCATATGTGTGTGTGCGTTTGTGTGTGTGTGTACATGTATATGCCCAGATATATTTATACACCGAAGAACGTTATCATGGATATATGAATGCATTTACATTCTTATCAAAATAGCCTACCGGTTTCAATCACTTAAAATATGATTTGGTCATAATCAATCGAAGGGAAAAATAATTGGATGAAATTAAACTCCCAAGGTATCAGTTCTGAGAGTTCTTTTTTCATTACGAAAATCACACGGTGCTGAAATTTCGTTATTTTTTATTGCTAGAGGATCCTAGTAGTAACAGAAGGTAAGATAGACTGTTACTAGTAGTAGTAGAAGCATGATCTCGATCCGTGGTGGCAGCAGAAGATACGATGCTTGTAGTTATAGACTTTGTGGTTTTGTTATTGTAATTAGTAACAAGATTAGTAGTGGAAAATGATGTAGTATTATTGGTGGTAGTTAACTGTCCGTTTCTCCCACACAGGTGTCTCAGTGCGGCCAAACTTTGGTTATGAAGGTTGTTCCCAGATGTATTGCTGCTTTATTGTGCAATCAATAAACAAATAATAATCATAATAATAAAATCTTAAAATTTGGTTGTTTCTTACCTGCACGAGTCCATATGTTAGCTATGGATAGATAGTCCTATCGTCTGGATTTCTTTACGGAATACTTTGATATATTTAGACTCCTGCTTTGTCTTAATGATACGCCGATTTGTCATATATAATGCTTTTCACACCCTGAGCATTAATTGCATAGATTAGATTTTCAAATTTACAAAAGAAGTTATTCTTTATTGTGAACAGATACTCTTGTCCCTTTATGCATATAGAACTATGTATGTATGTATGTATGTATGCATGCATGTATGTATGCATGTATTTATGCATGTAGGTATGCATGTATGTATGCATGTATGGTATGCATGCGTTTGTAGGCTGCGTTTCTCTGTGTATGTGTGTATATGATATATACGCATATATATATATATAATATATATATATATATATATATATATATATATATATATATAAATTCGACTTCTTAAAATGCGTATACATATATTAATACATATCGATACATATGAATTTTTAAAAAAAGGTATTTATAAGATATATATATATATACTTATATATATATATATATATATATGTATGTATATATACATAGATAAAATATATGTAAATAAAACCCATGTGGGATACGTATGGAAGGAAATGTGAGAAAAGCAGGATGGATATAAAAAAATGTACTGAAATTAAGAGCGGTTAAGAGTTTCGATTAAAAGAGTCATAGAGTTCGGTATATTTTCTTTTTAAATATAAATGGCATATACGGTATATAATACAGTCCGAGAATGTTTACTTTGAGCGGCCGCATCTAGAGTTTTTGTCCTGGTATTCATATGTGTCGATACGTATTAATATATGTATACGCATTTCAAGTCGAATTTATAAACGTGTCAGTATGATTGCCTAAACTGAGTTTATAATTAATTCTTATCTTCTGTCTCGAATTCGACCCGAGCACTTCCTCTTAGCAGCTCTATATTTTCCGCAAGACACAATTATATCTATAACTCTATAACTATATATATATATA
>NC_043006.1:46728521-46751021 GCF_006345805.1 Octopus sinensis
ATTGCAAAGCTGCATGATAAACAACGGTACCACCACCAGTGCCACCACATCTGTCATACACACACCATTCAGACTTCTGACGCCACCACCATTAATATCTTTGGCCCTGCCTCCTCCTCCACCACTACCACCATCACCCCGTCCACCATCATCAACCGCGCCCCCGCCTCTATCACAAATATAGCTCACACTATTGCTATCACCTCATTACCATGAAAAGCCTCTTAGTTCAGTATGTCGGCCCATTGTTCAGTTTTTCTTTCTCTCACATACCCATCTTTCTCTTTCTCTTATAATTACTCCCACTGCCACCATCAACGCAACTACTTTCAATAAAACACCATGAACTCTCCCTAAATTTGCTTCTCATTCTATCGCTCTCATTTTCCATCTCTCTCTCTTTCTCTCCGTCTGTCTTCGCCACTGCCCTCACTCTCTCCATGCCTAGGATTACTCTCACCCTAGTATGAGCATTGGTAGAAGTGTCATTCAATAGTGAGAAAGTGGGGTTAAAGTGTGACACACTGACACAGAAATTTTATTTCGAATTAAATATATTAGATATGCGACGGGCTTCTTTCATTTTCCGTCTAGCAAATCCAACCACAAGGCTTTGATCGGCGCGAGGCTATAGTAGAAGATACTTGTCCAAGGTGCAACGCAGTGAAACCCGGGACCATGTGGTTGGTAAGCAAACTACCTACAACACAGCCACCCATGATGCGAAGTCAAATTGTGCTATTACGTTTAAAGACTTAATATCTCTTTGAATAAGAAGTGCATTATATATCATAATAGAAATCGTAATAGCGGTGTACTTAAGTGAGAATAGATATCGGATTATTGACAATGTCAACGAAATGACAACGAAAAAATAGACTAAAATTGTGCTATTAAACAAAATTGAAAAATAAGTTACGACATATTTATTTTTACGGAGTGATATTTACTGTATGGAAATTTTAACTCAATATATTTACAAAATGAAAGAAAAAAAAACAGTCAATTTACCTTTCAGTAAGTTTCGTATTTTAAATTGTATAAACTTAATAGATTAGTTTACAGCTGGTAAATTTATCACCCAATAGTTAATATGTTAATGGGATTGAATTAGCATATATATATATATATATATATATATATATATATATATATATATATTATATATATATATAATATATATATATATATATATATATATAGTTAATCCAAACAAGAAAACAAAAAAACACAACAACGCGAGGACTTGGAACAAATAAAGTATTATTGGACGCTCAGGAAAGAAGGGAAGAAGGAGGGTATAACGTTTCGAGCGGAGCTCTTCGTCGGAAACATAGGAGAAGGAAAGACCCCGAGAAGGGAAGACAGAGGAAAACATTCGTCAGCGGTACTCACGAGGTCACATATATATGCTGGGACATTCCGCTGCGGCATGGCGATACCAGCCTGGTATTTGGAGTCAATATACATATTTTGCAGGATAAAACACTATTTGTCTACAGACTGTAATAGGACATACGAGGGTTCAAAAGCAGGATTGAGCAGGAAAATTGAAGAGAAACGGAAGAAATATAATCAGTCATTGTATAAGTATCTATATCTTCACTCTATGCATATATGCAGAAGAGCATGTAAATATGAAACATCAACAAAATTGTTCAAACTAAAGTCGTTCTTGAGCAACGCATTTTTGCTTTCGAGTCAATGCAGATTTAGAGATGATACCTATGAAATTTTGATTTACTGTCGGGTGACTTTTGGCCAACCTTCAATATGTATATGTGTGTGTGCATGTGTATATATATGTATATATACTGTGATGTTGTTGGTAAAACATGTTCTTTGTCTATCTCCTTATCCTCTTGGAGATTTTGGATAAAATTATACTAATGTGTCCTTCAAATTTAATTAGATTCTATGTTATTTGTGCAGCTGAAGATTGCTCTACACTTTAAATTGATGTAAAAATTGCCTTGTTCAATTATAATCATCTTATTTCAAATTGTATGGATAACACCATACTAAATTTTGGTGCCTCAACTTAAGTACATTATTCATCTGAATCTATATATATATATATATATATACAAAAAAATATATATATACAAAAATATACACATATCCAAATATTATTTTTCTTAGTCCTGCTGGGTTTCTAGCAATCTAGGAAAGTGAGTATGCCGACAACCCGACCATGCAACACGATGTAGTGGTTTCCATATTAGCAGCACCACCCATGAAAGACCTCACGCGTAATCTGACAATTGACCGAATGAACCTAGGATTTGTTCAACGAATATCTACCAACAGCACACGCATTCAAAAATTCCGGTTTGGTCACTCGCGTGCTGGACAGCGACCCGTCCATCAAGTGAGGCACCTGCTAGCATTTGCTAAAGAATATCTCTAGAAGTCAGTCTGTTATGAACGAGATAGGCAGGGAATGGCATTGAAAGTTCTTGCTATTTTTTTCCCCTGTGCGGTCATGACGTTCCCACTTTTCTGAGCACTGGATATCTTGCTCTGGTTTCTCTCGGGATCATGGTAATGGTGTGAAAACATACCGAATCTAAAAGTTTCGGGTGTGCTACCACCGGTGAGGATTATTTTCGATCACTGGTGGAGATGGATGGTGCTTCAGAGAGCAAAGATTTTGCGGGCCCAAATCGAGTTAAGTCCAATGCTGGTGTAAAAACACCGTGCTAAATATTCCTAGCGTTCAGTGATGGTCTTCCTAAGTGAAGAGTGAACAGCCATCACATCACTTATGTGTATATATATATATGTGTGTGTGTGAATGTGTGTGTATGTGTATATATATATATATGTATATATATACACATACATATGTATATATATATACATATATATATATATATATATACATATGTATAATAGATATATATATACTTATAGATATACATATGTATAATAGATATGTATACACACGCAAACACATACACACAAACACACACATATATAGATCTATATAAATCTCTATATAAATCTACATACATACATACATATCTATATGTATGTGTGTTTGTGTGTGTGTGTGTGTTCTCCTTGTTTCTTTCTGTGGCAGAGCGTAGGCTCAAAACGTAAAGACATTTTTTTCACTTCCCGAGGGTTAAACCAATACATCTGCTGTTTGTTGTCTACACCACCTGGCTTCGTCTTTTGTTTTATTTCTAAATTCTCCCCATATATATATATATATATATATATATATATATATATATATATATTCAGACAGAAGTAGAGGGGGCGAGAAACCTATTTATTATATAGAGAGATAGAAAGATACACCCCACCATATACATACATACATATATATATATATATATATATATATATATATATATATGTATGTATTTAGGTATACTATGGTATGAACGTATGAATGTGTGTGTTTTATGCACTCAAATATATGTTTCTAATAAGATATATTCTTCTTTTATGAGACCGTTGTTGTATTGTCATTCTCAAACTAAAAATGATTTATAGATGTATTTATGAACTTAAGTCTCTCATTGTTTACAGACTTCTTCTTTCTATTTTTACGACAATATATTGATACATCTCGCTGTATCTATTTTTGTTTCTCTCTTTATATGTATAATTATAAATATACAGAGACACATGCATATATATAATATATATATATGTATATACGTCAGTATATTTATAATTATACATATAAAGAGAGAAACATATATACGTATATATATATATACATGCATAATTTTACATACATATACATATTTGTATGTCCAACAAACAGACTCTTTTAAGTGTTACGAAAGGCAATTACAGTTAAATGCGTTAGTCTATATATATATATATATATATTATATATGTATATATATATGTGCATATATACATATATATATATATACATATATATATGTATATATGTGTGTGTGTAGTGTCTGTGGCGTGGGTATGTATGTGTGTGTGTTGTGTGTATTTATTTTTGCTTAGGTATGTATACTTTTGTGCACATATATATATATATATATATGTATATATATATATATGTTTACAATTATACACACAACAATTCGTACATACAAAGAGAATGAATGGATATAAATGATAAATGATGAACTGTAATATATTTTACAAATGCTTGTCAAACCTATGACTGGTGATGAACAACAGTTTGTGCAAAAAAGAAAAAACCAAAGCAAAAAAATAAATAAAGGCAGATACAAACCAGACATATTGTTTTCTCATATATAGAAAATTGTTAACTGATATACATCTATAAGACAAACAATTTAAGTGGAATTAATACTAGAAATGATGTATCTGTTATGTTAATTTTTTTCATAAAAATTGGTCAAAACATTGTTTTTATATCATTGCGTATACACATTATATTTATTTATTAAACAAATATATATAAAAAAATTGTTATCACTATAAGTAAATTGATATTCGTAAAAATGTATACATATATAGAAAAGCAGTCACAAAAACACAAATCGTTCTTACGTATACATGTATACACACATATACACACACAAACACTCTCTCTTTTTCTCATATAAAGATATATTTCGTATGTGAGTTCCTCCATCGATCTTTGTATCTAAACATACATACGTATTCATATGTGAGTGTGTAGGTATGTTTGTATATATATATATATTATATATATATATATATATATATATATATATATATATATATATATATATATATCTATATCTATCTATCTATCTATATATATATATATATATATATAATATATATATGCGTGTGCGTGTGTGTGTGTGTGTGTAATGTATTGTAGTATGTGTCTGTGTGTGTGGGGATATGTGTTTTGGTGAGAGTGAACGGGAGAAATGTTACTCGTCACTATTGCATAGTATCGTGATATTTTTGCGGTAGATCAGGTATTCTTTTCTCTTGTAATTTTCCCAACCTGCTACCTGTTCGAACTAGATCTTGGAAGACATCTAACCTAACTCTCAGCCAGTTACTAGTCCATCGGTCTCATAGAACTGAATGAATATGGAATGGTTTGAAGAAAGTTTATAATTTATAACGTTTTGTTTGTCACACCAGTTATACACGCAAGTGCACGAACAAACCAGTAATCATGGAATAGGTCTGTAACGAAAAAAAGAAACGCAGAAAAAAAAAAGAAACACAAAAATCTGAAAAATTCTCCTGAAAGATGAAAAGAGCGATAACTTTTGTACTATACGTAATAGAAAGCGATGTGTTTTGTACTCCGTTAAATAGAAATTAAAGAGAACTGATTGAACGAAGGTGAATAAATATTGTGTGACAATTTGTCAACTATGTGTAGAAAGGTGATACGTTTAAGTGAATCGTGTGAAAACGTTACCAACTATTATCCGAATATGAGTTTCAAAAGTCATATTTGAAATCATTTAGAATCAATGCAATGCGTGCTACACAGAGAAGTTTCTATTTTCCTTTTCTGGTCAATGAATGCGGTATTTTTCGCATCCCAAATTTTCAACTGCCGGCTCAGCAGCGTATATTTGGGCTGATTATGTCAGCATGAACAGAACAACAACTAAACTTTATCACTGGTTATTCAACGTAGCAAGAAATATAAACTTTAATACAAAAAGAATACAGTACAACATAAAATAAAATAAAACTATATATTGAAACCGGTACGTTTAATGAAATTTTGCTCTATATAAACGAGTATCGAATGTAAAATGGTAAGTACGCATCTGAACATGGAGTCGATGTCCAATTGTTCACATATAAGAGCACTTTTTTCAGAGAAAATTTCAGATGGGCCATTTTAGCGCTCAAGAAAAATGCATAAATGAATTCCAACAAATGAAGTAATATACCTATTCATCCACCGATGCACATACGGAAACACGTACTTACACACACACACACACACACACACACATATATATATATATATATATATTATATATATATGCACATTTTTATGCATACACACACATATATATGTATAACACAAAGGCACACACATATATACATACATACACGTAGACGTGAATATGTAAGTGTGCGTGACTTTAGATTCAAATATAGATGGGGGTACTTGCATATGAAAGCATATATCCATAGGTGATCACGAATTATTTCTAAGCATGTTGGCTGTGAGTTCAAGATATTGAGATCGCCCAATAGGACAGAAATACTTCAGATGTTCCTCCTGTCAGCGAGTGGTTTTAGACACCGTACGTCCAAAAGACACATTGTCTCCGAATGAATACTGTGGTGAATTTAATTATCACGATGTATTTATATTAAGTGGGATATTTAAATTGCTACATATATATATATATATAATATATATATATATATATATGCACATTTTTATGCATACACACACATATATATGTATAACACAAAGGCACACACATATATACATACATACACGTAGACGTGAATATGTAAGTGTGCGTGACTTTAGATTCAAATATAGATGGGGGTACTTGCATATGAAAGCATATATCCATAGGTGATCACGAATTATTTCTAAGCATGTTGGCTGTGAGTTCAAGATATTGAGATCGCCCAATAGGACAGAAATACTTCAGATGTTCCTCCTGTCAGCGAGTGGTTTTAGACACCGTACGTCCAAAAGACACATTGTCTCCGAATGAATACTGTGGTGAATTTAATTATCACGATGTATTTATATTAAGTGGGATATTTAAATTGCTACATATATATATATATATATATATGAGGGTGAAAAGGAACACACGAGTTGATATATATGAAAAAACAAGTCAAAAATAGAAAATGCTAAAATAATTTTATAGTGAACATTTCAGTACCGGTTTCGGTCATTTTGAGACCTTTTCAACTGTAACGATTAAATAATTAAATTTAGAAAAATTAGAAGAAAAGTTTTTTTAAAAGAATATTTCTATAGTAGTGTTCAGATTTAAGTGGCATTCTGCCTTTCTCTGACTCCCTTGTTTGCACTTGTGTGTTCGAGGTAGTTGTGAGTTCTTGGTAGGGTAGTAGAGGAAGAAGGCTGGTGAGGAAAGCGGGGTGGGAGAAATATATATATATACATAATTCGAATTGTGCCTCGCATACTCAATGTCATTTCAGAAAACTATAGCTATACACTATCTATGTATACTTAAAACTAGCGGATTCCTTCTCGTATCCAAGTAACACGAGCGCTTGGCATTGATAAGTCGCTAAACGGCAATATTACCCAGTTCTGAAAGATATGTTTTTTCTTTAGCATAATGCCTCTGGAAATAGATTTTTCCTGAATAAAAACCTGTAGCATCTGTTTTTCCGACGTCTTCCATAAAGATTTTATTCAAATACTGCCTTGATTGCCCAGTTCGAACTCTCTTGGCACACACATATACGCACCCGCATACACGACGCAAACATACATAAACACACAATTCACGAGCCCACACTCATATATATACATACGTTTGTACATTTTTTGCGTATGTATGTGTGTATGTATTTATGCATATGTGTCTATATGTATTTTATTAGTGTTTGCTTTTACGTATACTTATAGAGATAGTCATTAACTGAAAGTTCCTGCAATACATATATTTTTTGCGAAGGTTGGCAAATAACACCTTATTTAGCAATGGCCCTTAGAGTCTCTTCCAGCCATACCTTATAAGATCTTAAAGTCTCTGCCAACGTTTACCCTCACTCTGTCGTCCTGTCTCTCTCTCTCTCTCTCTCTCTCTCTCTCTCTCTTTATATATATTTATATAGAAAAATAGAAAATGGGACAAGAACGCAAAACAAAAATGAGACAACAAAACATCCAGATAGGCGATACAAAGAAACCAAGGACGGGTCATTCGAAGTTTTCTTTCCTCAGTCGAGCACCAGATTATCTTCACAATTTCGGCTGATTATACTCGAGATTGCTCCAATCTGGCCAGCCCTAAGGAAAAACTAAGCTAAGAACGTTAGATTCGTTGGAAGAAAGCAGCGAATGTATATATTCACACACACACACCTGTGTGCTTGCGCGCGCGCGTGTGGTGAATGTGTATGTATATTTAAACTTTAAAATGTGAAAAGCAAAATGCTCTGGTAGTTAACATGGAATCCATTAGTTGTGGTGAGAAACTTTGATGAGTTTGGATAAATTTTCTTTAAACACGGCCACTCTTCAATCGACGTTCAGTCAGATACTAAAAATACTCTCAAAACTGTAACGTTCTTTAACATATATAGTGTAATATATAGTGTAGTAGGCTGATAGAACTGGGCTAAGACTTGGATTGATTTTAAAATTGATGCCAACGTAATTTGTGCAATATTGAACTAAGAGCATTCCCCGAAACGGTCGGCTTTTCCATCTCTATCTTTTTCTCTCCATCTAACTACACGCACGCACGCACACACACACACACACACACACACACACAGATGTACACACAGACGCACACATACAAATACATATATATAAATATATACGACGGGCTTCTTTCAGGTTCCTTCTATTAAATCCACTCACAAGGCTTTGCTCGGCTCGACAATATAGTAGAAACACTTGCAATGGGACTGAACTCGGGACCCTGGAGTTAGGAAGCCAGCTTCTTACCACACACATGCCTGCGCCCATACCCACGCAAACACACACATATATGTATGTATGTATATATGTATGTGTATGCATGTATATTTGTCTGTATCTATATATTTATTTACCTATCTATCTATATGTATATATCTACCTATACACACACACACAAACACACACACACACACACACACACACGCACACACACACACACACACACACACATATATATATAAGTTTGCGTGCGTGATACTGTTTGTGCATAGCTTTTTATTAATTCTAATGAATTAGATATCGTTAATGTTCCATATACTATTTTAGTATTGTATCACCTGGTTACACCGAATTCGAATAAATAATATCTTTTACCGATTCTATAAAAAATTATCGATGCATTTATTTGTACATATTAATATATACACTACATAATATTAAATCAAATTTTTATTATAGAACTTATGTTTATTAGAGTTTTGTTTGCTTCCTTTGTTTTCTAAAAGAATTATCATAATATGACTACGACGTTCCTAATATTTAGCTATTGAAGCTTGATGTATCACCAAGTATTATATAATTATTTTCCGTTGACAATACCAGAAGCATCAATATTGAAATCTAATGCAATATATTCGAATACTCCATAGCGTTTTCAAAGTTTCAGGAGGATGGTCTCTTTGGAGGTTCAGACTGCAAGAAACAGTAATCAAATGTTCTTAAAACCAAAATTTAATCTGGTAAATAAGTAAAAAGTGTTAATGTGTTAAGTAAACGCCATATTGAATGTAGTATACTACACCTCTGAACAAAAATGATACTTTCGGTTGTAATTTCATCAATCGGATCAATCATGTTTGATCAGGTGTTAAGTCGCAACAATTTGCTGCTTCAATGGCTTAAGTTGTTTAGCTCGATATCACACCAAGCGTCACAGATCAATGTTAATATTCATTCCAATTGTGATCAAATCGTTATATTTCTCAGTGGTTGTAAATCTAGGAATCAATTATCGACATCGTTCTATAAACATTTATGAGATTGCTTTATTTTTATTTGGCTGCTATTTCTTATAAGTCGAGCGACTGAATAAGGCTTTTCTCTTTGATATAGTGGCCAGATTACTACATTCATTTAACACTTGAAGTAGATTTATCTGATGTGAAATAACCGTTTCTTCTTAAAATATTTCATTTGGGCCCCAGTGTAGAATGCTTTTCAATTTACGACTTCATGATATACAATTCGTAGCTGCATATTTTTATGAGAAGTGTGTAGTAGAAAATAATTTTCAGTTATTAGAACAGCAATTTGCGATTGCAGTTTAAATCGGAGTGAGGTGTTTTTTTTCTTTTAATCGTATCGTGTTTAATAAATAAAATGTCAGTCAAATAAGAGGTCCTATTTCCCTCTCATTCCTTCATTTTCCTCTTCTCTCTCTGTCCATTTATCTGCGTGTCTATCTATCTGTCTCTGTCTGTCTGTCTGTCTGTCTGTCTCTCTCTCTCTCTCTCTCTATCTGGGAATCGGTTGCGTTGGAAAAAAGAAACCTAGGTGACCATATGCAGTGTCGCGTTTTGGCCGCCATCTTAAAATTTGGAGAGGGTTTGTGCTAAGAGGCTATCAGCCCATTCACATATAAAATCTAATATGCTACAAAATCAATCAACAAACAGACTCTGACATGCAACAGAATGGACGAAAAATTAAAATACTGATGTTAATTAGTTGAATGTAAATTTGATTAAGTGGTTTCTTTGGATTTCTATTATTAATCCCAGTATCTGTCTGTCTGTCTGTCTGTCCGTCCGTCCGTCTGTTTGTCTGTCTGTCTGTCTCTCTCTATATATATATATGCGTGTGTGTGTGTACATATATGTGTATTTGTATATATATATATATATATATATATATATATATATATGTGTGTGTGTGTGTGTGAGTTTGTATGTATATATATATATAAATATATATATATATACACACACACATATATATATTTATATACATATACATACATATATATATGTGTGTGTATGTGTGTGTGTGTGTGCGTGTACCTGTGTATGTGTTGTACTGTGGAGTATGAGATGTATGTTGGGTAGTATATTCAGTCTCACATATTATAAACCATGAATGTGTTTTCCTATTGATATTAGTAATACACTGCAAACATTTTCGTTCAAAGTCAATCGCATGCATTTAACGTTATTTATAATTCTGCTCTACTAGAGTCTTTTATAGATTTCTCGACCTAGCTCCCAAAATAACCAATTCTATTTGTACATATTCATCAGTGTGCTGACTCTTGTAGTGTTTTCAAAAATAAAAAAAAAATAACATGCCACCCGTCGTCTGTCATCATATAGAGGTTTCATAAACTAAACATTTCAATGACTTATTTATGTCTGAAATCTAGCATTAATTCTGAAAGGCAGTTATATTTTATTTCGAGTTTCGTTCAAGTTTATCTTAGTAACTTAAATCCGCAATACGAAAATACCAAGTAACAGTATTATGCTTACGAAAGGACAGAAATAGAACTGTATTTATATACAAACAACGATAAACTAAAGGGATACGAGAAAGATTGAGCTTTACTAAAATCATAAATCACTAACGTAAACCAGTGATAAGATGTTATGAATTTCCACAAGAACAAGGCGATAATAAAATTAATAAAAGAAACACAGAAGGAAAAAAAATCAGTAATCCAAGATGTAGAAAGCCTGTGAGATATTCTGCAAAAAAAAAATATGTTAGCAGATAGCACAATTTAAAAAAAATACAGTGAATGTTAATGAATATAAATGCGCTGCCATAGAGAAAGGAAACAGAAATATGAAAAATCGTACAATTGTTATGAAGCAATACTCGCAGCTGTATAATAACGTATAATAACGCTGTCGATTGCAAATAGAGAGAAAATACGCGGAATAGACTCCGCATTATCAGGTCTGCTGAAAGAGATAACGTTTTAATAATTCTTATTTTAATAGCCTTCAGTTCAAATGGACAGCTTTGGGGTTTTTAGAGGAAATAAATAACCAGAAGAAAATGGCATCGGCTATTGTGACATATGAGGATTGAAAGAAAGTTCAGAAAATATGGCAACATGTACAATTAATTTCCTATTATTATATTTGTTGAAAATACCTTTAATGGCAGTATGCCATTCGGAATTGTGAAATAAAGCCTCCAGCCTGCTTTTAGAATGAATGCACATCTGATAGGCAATGTTTTGTAACTCTGAAAATATTAGAATAGTGAACCTGTAGAATTTCAGGAAGGAATAGTTGAGTAGTGAACGAAAGAAAATAAATTGTTGGAAACGCGTACAGCTTGAGCTTTTGCAATGAAAGAATATTTGACATCTTGTAATGTTAGTGCTTTTTCCTAAACACTTACCTTTGAGGTAATTTTGTGATATCAGTCTCAGTTGATAAGAAAGTAATAGTCTTTATTTAGCTCATTTATTTATTTTCTATTTTTATGCAATTGAAACATGCTTAATTGTAGTTCTATTGCAATTGTGTCTCTTGGTTTCCCTGTATTGGTTGATGGCAAAATATTAGAGAACCATTTAAACGCTTGATTTACCACAAATAGTATAATACGAAGACACTATGTTATAACATTTTTACATAGTGTGTCACCCGGTTTATCATCAACATTTTGTCTCTAGCGAACGTTCTTCCTTAGTGCGCACAAGGAACTGGCCTCCAATCTGAGGAGCACTAAAAGTCCCTTTGTGTAGCTCTATTCTGCTCCAGACATTAATTGTGGTTTCTTTCTCTCACAGCCGTCACCAATAATAAATCTTTTCTGATAATGTTCCCTTTTTTTGATGTATAAGCAAAAAAAAAAAAAAAAGAGAGGGAACAAGAAAGAAACAAACAAAAACAACAACACATCATAGGTGTATGATCCGAACTGGCTGAAACTTTAATAATTACAACTAATAACATGATATACTATTTTTTCTGGAATGTTTCAAAATATGGTAGTTTTATCTTAAGTAACATCTAGTGACAGATTTTCTTATTTCGTTTTCATATTCCTTTCAACAAAATCATTATACATGCATTTCGTATGTGATACTTGCTTGGCGTTTACAATGATCAATGACGTGCTATTGAAACTGAAGCAATTCCACACGTTGCAATCGTGGAAACACATTGCAGCCTTTCAAGAGTATAACAGAAATTGATTCATTAATTTTTCATTTATTTCTCAAGGTGTCAAAACCTTTGTTGCAGATCAAACGGGAATGAACTAATTATTCGTTGCGCTCAGTAACCTACATAGTTGAACACTCTAGTGAAGATTAATGATGTGTAGGAGTGTTCAGATTTTTTTTTCGTATAAGCAGTATATATTTACTAAACATCTTTCAGTGAAACTATTCATAAATGACAACAGAGTTGCTGAGAGAAAACAACATAGGATTAGATTTTGTGTTGTTTTCCTGAACCGTGTGGAGGCGCGTGGCTTAGAGTTTAGGGTTTTGAGCTCATGGTCGTAAGGTTGTGGTTTCGATTCCTAGACCGAGCGACGCGTTGTGTTCTTGAGCAAAACACTTCATTTCACGTTGCTCCACTCAGCTGGCAAAAATGAGTAACGCTGCGATGGACTGGAGTCCCGTCCAGCTGGGGAACACATACACCATTGAAACCGGGAAACCGGGCCCAAAAGCCTGGCTAGGCTTTAAAAGGGCGCAAGTGGGGGCGCGTGGTTTAGTGGTTAAGGTGCCAGCACCATGACCGTAAGATTGTGGTTTCGATTCCTGGACCGGGTGACGCGTTGTGTTCTTGAGCAAAACACTTCATTTCACGTTGCTCCAGTCCACTCACCTGGCAAAAATGAGTGACGCTGGGGAACACATACGCCCAGCTGGGGAACACATACGCCATTGAAACCGGGATACCTGGCCCAAGAGCCTGGCTAGGCTTTAAAAGGGCGCAAGTGGGGGCGCGTGGTTTAGTGGTTAAGGTGTCAGCACCATGATCGGAAGATTGTGGTTTCGATTCCTGGACCGGGCGACGCGTTGTGTTCTTGAGCAAAACACTTCATTTCACGTTTCTCCAGTCCACTCACCTGGCAAAAATGAGTGACGCTGGGGAACACATACGCCCAGCTGGGGAACACATACGCCATTGAAACCGGGATACCTGGCCCAAGAGCCTGGCTAGGCTTTAAAAGGGCGCAAGTGGGGGCGCGTGGTTTAGTGGTTAAGGTGTCAGCACCATGATCGGAAGATTGTGGTTTCGATTCCTGGACCGGGCGACGCGTTGTGTTCTTGAGCAAAACACTTCATTTCACGTTTCTCCAGTCCACTCACCTGGCAAAAATGAGTGACGCTGCGACGGACTGGCGTCCCGCCCAGCTGGGGAGCACATACGCCATAGAAACCGGAAAACCGGGCCCATGAGCCTCTCTAGGCTTTAAAAGGGCGCATTTATTTATTTTTATTTCCTGAACCGTGGTAATTCACTTCCTAAATTAGCAAAATAACCGTTAACTACACACATGCCGCGTTAACCATCACCACAGGAAGCACTTTTTTCTATGGTGATTTTCTATGGTATTATTCATAGCTATGTAGACTAGGTCGAGAGAAAGTATATTTCATCAACGGTATGGCAATGAATTCGTTCACATTAACATTAAAACTAGCAGTAAAACTTTCTATCAGTTCCACAATCTACAACGGCAAGATTTTATAGTCTTTTCATAATTGTAGATTTTTCGATAGAATCTCTGAAAAATATGTTACTCAGCAGATTACAACTTTTATATACTAATCTTAACTTGGAAACGTGAAGCTACGCAATTAGGAAGAACATAGGAGAGAATGGAGAATGAATCAGGAACAGAATTGTCTATTCCAAGATTTGAATGATTTTGATTCAATAAAGGTAGTTGAGAGAAAAATCTTCAGCAACGCACATCATTTCGACAGATGAGATACGCCAATAACTTATAGCTTGATTGAAAAACCGATAACCTAGATCTTTAGTTAAATAGGTGCCTAACCACAGCGCCGGTTTAATTAAATTACACAACAGATAAATCAGTATCTATTACAGTATTTCAGATTTATAGTCGCGATCTTCGTGGAATGATGTATCTTTTACCACATATATAGTTTTTGTTAAATATCTTCAGATTTCTTTTTAGCCCTTCCCATCACTGAATATCTGCACTAATGGAAGCTGAGGGAGGATAGCGTTAAAAGAAGACAAAAATAAACAAGAACAAAACTACGGAAATAAATAAGAAAGAAAGGCAGAAAGAAAGGTATTTAATTTAGTAATATTATAAATATTTAAGCAATAAAAAATCCCATTAGCTGTTATATATATTTTAATAGGCTCTATTAAATCGTATGAGAAGAATGAGGCAGCTTCCAATACAATGTATTTATATATTACTCTAAAGACACATTCACTCAAGCTTGCATTCACCTGAATAGCTAGCATAATCAAAAACATTATCAGTCCCGTTATTATTATTATTATTAGTCGTCGTCGTAGTAGTAGTATTAGTAGTAGTAATAGTAGTAGTAGTAGCAGCAGCAGCAGTTGTAGTAGTAGTAGTAGTTCTTGTTCTTGTTGCTGTCGTAGTATGCAGCACTATTATTATAATTGCGTACTTTCACTGCATTAAAGAACGCAGCTTTGTGGCCCCACCGTATATGCTGTTTTATTTATTTCTATTCTATTGACAATAATCTATTTAAGATCTATGCAGTATCTAGTATTGCTATTTTCTGATGCTATGCTTATTTGTAAACCCTTAGTGACTTCGTTATGGTCATGGCCGAATATTCTAAAATTGTCTGCAAGAATACAGTTGCACTTTTTATTGCAGCTCCTATTCTTTGAGGTCTTTAAGTTGATATTTCCCAAATTACTTCTGGCTATCACAATTTTCGGATCTTTTGAACTGATACTTTGATAAAGAGACACAGTGTACCCTGGTTGCTTTTGGTAACAATATCTTCGTATATCATTCTTAGCAAGATCGTGGTTTAAAGTAGCATATCCTTAACTGTGTGTCCCTTAACCCAAAATATACTTCAGTTATTTAGTATATAGTCCATCGTTGTGAGCCTATTTGCTGCTTTCAGATGAACTGGCTTTAATATCGTATCTCAATAAATATCCTCTAGTTTCAATTTTCAGTATCGCACATCTCAAATCATTTTGATTAAGACGTGGATAATATCGAGAGTAATAAAAGGTGGGTAATTATTTTTTGAAGGAACTAGCATAGTTCACTTAAACGTGCACAAGTTGTTAGAGAAAAGCTGTTTCTATCGAAAGGTATAACTCAACATAGTCTCCAACAAAAGTGATGCATCTGCTGCATCGAAGAATCCATTTCGAAGAAAAATAAATCACAAACGTTTGCGCGTCGTTGTACTCATTTCTTCACAACTAATTTCTTCAAATCTGCGTCATTAATGTATAATACTTTGGACGGAATTGGGGAAAATCTGAATAGTTGAATAGTTTAAATTTTCCGTTTATCTGATCTGGATTCAAAGACACATGTGGTCACGGAATGTCATAATGGATCTGGACAATTTTCAGTTTACTTTCGGACTAATCTGTCGACATTTTAAGTTTTAATGTTTCGTTTGCCGCTACGCTCTGAGTTCAAATTCCGCCGAGGTCGACTTTGACTTTCATCCTTTCGCCGTCGATTAAGTAAGTACTAGTTACGCACTGGGGTCGATATAATCGACTTAATCTGTTTGTCTGTCCTTGTTTGTCTCCTCTATGTTTAATGTCTTCTGGGTAATAAAGAAATAGGTATTTCGTCTATCGTTACGTTCTGAGTTCAAAGCCGAAGTCGACTTTGCCTGTCATCCTTTCGGGGTCCATAAATTCAGTACCAGTTGTGTCCTGGGACCGATCTAATCGACTGGCTCCCTCCCCCCAAATTTCGGCCCTTGTGCCTTGAGTAGAAAAGAATATCCACCTGGAAACTGGTGGCCCCCAATCAAAGTCAACAGTGTAGTATATTTTGGTACGCCTTATAGTCTATGAAGCCGTTATCTACGTTCTTTCTTATGCGATCTATGGATATTATGCTACAGATACACAGCAGATAAGCAAGGCCCCTTGATTAATTTCTCTGATCCATTTGCTTTTCTCTTTCTCTCTTCTCCAAAAAGCTAATTAATTAATCTACTATGAGAGCAGTTACCCGTTTAACTGTCATTATTGACCGATGAAATAAGTACCAGTTAGCTACTGAGTTCGTTGTAATCGACTTGCCTACCTACACTCGACTTTCAAGTCTTGCGCATGTAGTAGATACGTTATTAATTTAATTATTGCCGTTGTTGTTGCTGCTATTGTCGTTATGTTGAAGATTACAGATTTGTTCGAGATAACTTGGCGTAAATTTGAATTTTCGAATGGCCATTTCGTGATGGATATGATTTTCTTTAATCTTGATAAAAAAGAGAGTTCCAAAAATCTTGGCGTCTGCTGCTTTGCGTGAGGTGGAAGACGCTTTTTATTGTAGTCATTTGTAATATTTTTCCGAAAGAAAATAAATGTTGTTTACTAGAAATTTCATATGACTTATTTTTGCAGAGCAGAAATAGATGTTATCAGCAAACGAGGTTAAAACAGTTACACCTCATGTAAAAAAGAGCAAAATAAAAATAAAATGAAAATAATGACACTGCGATTTCCCACAAAAAAATCTGTAGAAAGAGGTAACTTAATATAAAATAAAATAAACATCATGAAAATTAATATATTTTAGGAAGCAGACACAACAATTGTTTGCACTTTATCAAATAAAAAAGAATTGGATAAATTTGAATGTCTCAAAATAAAGATACTTATAGCACTGTTAATCTGAGTTTGTTGTTTTATGTTGGTCGTCTACCAGAAATGTACTTCGCTTTAGGGAGGTATGTTACAAAGAAACATTATCCCTTATTTGAGGCATACTCAAAAAAGATGCTACTGTAAGGACCTGGAGTGAGTTACTTTTTAAATCTAATTGGGGTTCTATACGCTCTCAAAGGTAACAACATACGAATTTGTAAACCTGGTGCAGATTTTCATGGCATAGGTTCCTATACTTATAACAACCACTTTCCGCATTTATAGGGTTTCATAGACATGCCAAGGGCCAAATTTCCTCAACACAGTAGATTTCGGCTTTATTAACTAGAGTCCAGCGTTTGCGGAAATAATTCTGCCTCGCCATCTGCCTCAGGAATCAGGCAGTGGCAGTTATATGATTTAGCATCGTCGTTCCAACAACTAAAATAAATCACAGCTTTTGTCAAGAGTTCCTTTGGGGATATATCTACATGCTTTCTGCTTGCGTACAAGGAAGGTGGTGTCAGAATGTAAAGCAATTCGATTAATGATGCAGAACAGAAAGTTGTATGTATGTATGTATGTATGTATGTATGTATGTATGTATGTATGTATGTATGTATATCTATGTGAGTTTGTCTGTATGTCGTTATTCAGTTTTATTTCAAAATTTCTGATCAATAGAGAAAGAGCTATAATTTACACTTCTCTGCGGGCATACCGGTTGTAGTCAGCTCTATGACAAAGACATCATAACTATGATCCAATGCATGTTAGATGGCTTCATACTCTTATATGATCTCACAGAAATGATAAAAAATATTTCTTAACATTTATCCAAAGTTTGAACTAAAAATTGTACTATTAAATTCATTATTAGTAGTAATTACAAAACATATACTCAAATATATAATATTTTCATGCTTAGGAATATGCCTCTGATTTGTCCTTGCTTTTTAAGTGAAAGCTAAGATTCATTTAAGAAGCATAGTCTGTACGCGTGTGTGTCTATATTATCATCGATGTGTATTGGTGAAATATATATCCCGAGGAAGCCAAAAATATACGAGGAGGTCCTGCAAAATTTCCTGGCTTTAGGTAAAACAAAATACAAGAAGATCATTAAATTACGACTGAACTGAATATATTCCCCTCTCAGACTTAAACACATATTGCAACCAGTTTTCAGATTTCTAAACCCGGTGAAAAGAATTTGGAAGGTTGGGCCTCCATCCAGGCCATTCAAGGTACCCTTAAAATCAAGAACTCTTCAATACCCACTCGTAATGCTTTAATGATCGATATCGCCTGTCTCATATTAGACAAAAACTTAGAAATTTAAGAAACAACGATAGTTACGCTGCATACTTGTGACCTATAAAATTACCTCTCACAAATTACTATACAGAAGAAATAAATAGAATATTGTACGGAAGTTGTTCACACATGTTTCAACTATATTGGCATCTGATTAAACAGACATATCTGTATTGGAGTATATTTATTTTGATACGTACAGTAATCTTGGAGTAAATGACACAGATAGAAACGGATAAGTATATACTTGAATCCATACAAAAACTAAAAAGAAAAGAAAAAATGATTAGCATTTCATTTATCTATTCTGATCGGACAAACGAAATACTGCGTTTGCTAAGTTGGCAAAATACAAAAAGCTGACTCATCAGAATAATCGTTAAGATGTATCTAAATCTCACTGTAGTAGAGACCATATATCGAAGAAGCTGAGTTTAAGGTGAAACATCGACTGTCAGTTTAGATAAAAATTTGCAACAGCGTATAGGAACATTGAAGAGGTGCGATCAATAATTCTATAAAGATATCCCGGTAGAGAATTAACCCTATTTCTGTTTAGGATAGCAATTCGGCAATTGATTATAATGCAAGTAGGGAGGTAAAAACTTTTATCCAATATATAACAGTTACATAATTTTCTGGTTTTTCTTTTGCAAAATCCAATATAAATTAATGCCGGTAAAAATGGTTTCCGAGTAAAATGGTTTGATCACGACATCAGTCGATATCCATTGATTAAAAATATCGATTAATGAATTTAGAAGGATACATAGAGATTAGGTAAAGGAAATTATTCATATTCTTTTGTTCAATATATGAAGAGGGAGACGACGTAGGCGTATATTAATATAGTAGATGTTGAAGTTAATGAAAAAAGACTCTCAACTACTAGATGCTAAAAACGAACATGGCCACAAAAGTAATGGAGACTGTGATTATATAACGAGGTACAAATATTTGTTTGCGTTACACACTCGCTAGTTAACAGATCACGTGGAGCAATCGAGTCCACACTGCATTACGAAAACCAGTCTTCATCTATGGTGTACGCTGGAATGATAGGATTAATAATTGTCTGTGTAATCTAGTGCTAGAATAGGGGTGGGGTGATTGGCAGGTATGTGGTAGGTGACAGATTTGGGAAATCTTTTGTTAGTACAAAGTAGAACTGACATAACTGTCAGATTAACTTAGCGGTCGTGGTGGAACAATAGTGAATCTCGATGAATATTTTAGATGATTATATAGGTGCGTGTGGGTGAGAGAGTGTGTATGTGCGCGTGTGTGTGCATACACACACATATATATATATATGTGTGTGTGTGTGTGTATGCATACATGACACATATATGTATGCATAACTGTAAATATAAATATCTGTAAGATTAACTATAAAAGAGGCGAAGAGATGGAGAGAGCAAATGAAGACAGAGTGAGGGGTTGAATGTACATTTCTCTCTCTCTCTCTCTCTCTCAAAAAAAAAAAAAACAAAACAAGGTTGCTAATTCAGAAGGAGAAAAATATAAATACACCAATCTATGGAGAGTAAGAGACAAACAGAGAGAAGGAAAGAGAAGGAGAGAGAAAGAGGGGGAGAGGGAGAGAGCGAGAGAGAGCGATTAAGACAGTATCAGCTTGCAGAAATTTCTGATAGTTTGCAAAGATATTCCTGTTATGGTTACTGTTGTAACTGAATACGGATGATATTAGTGAAAATTTACAAACTTTGCCATCCTTCGTTTTCAATTTTGCGTAGCTTTTTCACACAGTAAATAAATATATTACTTTTCGTTTATTTCTTTACTTTTTTTGACAAACAAAAAACATTATCTCAATATTTCTTTATGTCAGCATATTTGTAACTTTTTGTGAAGAAATGTTTTCCATGTGATGCAACTTTTGTTACAATGAAGCTGTCGAGAGTATTTTATCGGAATGTACAAATCAAATATACAATATTGTTAGGACCAACAGTGCATCGGCAAATGTCTCAGTATACAAATCATAATATATTTGCTATAAGACAAGAAATATTAATAAACCATAATTACAGGGTCATTGATGAAAAAATATAATTATATAAATAATTAATTCTATCACAAGAAGACAAGGGAACCTACAGTAATTAATCAAGAATAATTAAATATAATCTGATCTTTTGCAAATAATGTCGATCTTAATATCACAGAAAATGCAATTGATTTATAGATATTGTTTAAAATTTTGGCACATGACCATCACATTTAGGAAGAATGTGCGAGTCGATTAGATCGTAGCCACTATTTAATTCACAATTATTCCGTGTTTACTGAAATGATGAAAGGCAAAGCCTACTTCGGCCGAATTTGAACTAAAAAGAATAAAGAAACGGAAGAAATGTCAGTAAGCGTTATGTCCGAAGTGCTAATGGTTCCGCCAGCTCCCGCTTTCGATTGTTTTATAGCAATAATTTCTTCTACAAGAACAAGGCCTGGAATTTTCGGGGGCAGGAGCCAGTTGACTTGGTCCCCACTTGTGCTTCACTTGTACGTATTTTATCGACTCGAAAATGATGAACGGTACAGTCAATCTTGGTGGAATTTGAATTCAGAATGTAAAGAGACTAAGGACAACAGAACGCTTTTGTTCGATGTGCACTAACGATTCTGCCTGCTCACCTTCAATTGATTCATAAATAGTTCTACTGTAGGCAAAAATCCTGATATTTTGAAGGACTTGCTAGTGGACTTCATCGACCCCAGTGCTTGACTAGTAGAGATTTTCCCCTCTCCGAAAGGATGAAAAGTGAAGTTAAACTCGGAGGAATTCGAACGATGTTGCCAATTCATCGCCTGGAATTGTTATATAATAATGCAATCTGCAAAATTGTGCGGCAAAAATCTTAATAACACCGAGTATGTTTTATTAAATTTACTCATAAGTTTTATTCAGGCAATGCGAAAATATATAACGTATGAATAGAAATTGTTTGAATATCTGTATATATTGTCTATTTTGTAATTCACTCATTGGTTTCGGTCTAATGACTAAAATCAGTAAATGTGACACGGTTTTAAGAAAGTTTAATCTAACATATCGACTCCGATATTTATTTCAGTCTGGTACTGATTTTATCGATCCGTATATTGTTGTGGTTCAAAGTTACCTTTGTGAAATAATACAGTTGTTTTCAACCGGTAACATAATACCACAGACATTGGCATAAACACACATATGCAACTACAAATAAAAAGATACATACAAATTTTTATGATTTCTGATTTATTATTAGTGCTGCTTAATATGTTTTGCTAAAATTGCTGTTTCTTTTCAGATATCATCCGGAAAAGTTAATTAAAATTCATTAAAGTGACAGATCTATCGGACTTACATAAAGGTCAAATTGTTTGTGCTCGCATGGCAGGCGCTAGCGTAACGAAATCAGTCGAAATGTTTGGTGCCTAAAGAATTACTGTCTCGAAAGTAATGACAGCCTTTGAGAAAGTGGGTACAACCTCCTTGTCGAAACAAAACTCCGGAAAAAAAACAAAATTTTCAGATAGGGACCGTCGGACATTTACGCGAATTTTAAAAAGGATCACAAAATTATAGCTCCCAAAATTACTACAGAACTTAATTACCACCTCGAGATCCCACTTTCCATAAAGACTGTTCGTCGGGAGATCAACAAAGCCGGATTTCACGGGGGGACTGCAATCAGAAAACCACTACTTTCAGAAACAAACGTTGCAAAGCGTTTAGAATGGAGTAAAAACCGACAGAATTGG
>NC_043006.1:46753521-46781021 GCF_006345805.1 Octopus sinensis
ATATATATATATATATATATACATAAGTATAAATATTTCTATAATATTATATATATTATATATATATATATATATATATACTATATATATATATATATATATTATATATATATATATATATATATATGCATATATGTATGTAATGAGATGCTGAATTTCCTTGAAAGATGTATGGTTAATTATTGAATTTGTTCAATAACTACTCTCTGAAATTCTTCTCTGTGTTGTGTTTACACATCTATCTGCCGACTGAGAGTCGATGATAATGCTGAGCTCAGATGTTGGTCCATTTACAGTGAGAGGTTAATATGCTAGTTAATTCCTTTATCAAACAGAATATATTCCTAAAACTAAGTTATATATCAGTGTTAATATAATACAAACCTCATTCGCTACTTATGTAATCATGGCATTTGTTCGAAAGCGAAATAGAGATTATGTTTAGAGAGAGGGCGAGAAAGAAATATGGAAGCAGAGAAGGGGAGAAAGAGAGAGAGAGAGAGAGAGAGAGAGGTGCAAATATATCCCTGTGATTCAGCTGGTAAAATATGATATCTATCTATCTAATTGAGGATGAAATTTCTTCTTCAATCAATGTCATATTTATATGCCCTGAAGACATCGTACCAATAATGCATAAATAGCTGCCTATAAAAATGCAACGCTTGTCGGACTATTATACTACCTGGAAATAAACTTAAAGTTTGAATGTTGAAATTATTTATTTTTCTTATTTTCAATGTATATGTGTGTGTGTGTGTGTATTCATATATATAATATATATATATATATATATATATATATATATAATATATATTTACAATGTGTCCCCAAAAATGTATACACTCTTGAAATAATTGTAAAGTAGGTGTTTATTAAAATACATATCATTAACAAAATTTAATAGAATCTACAGACATAATTTCATTGTTTTGTTGCTGACGTCCGTTCTGGTCCAGGTACTATTGAAAAGGCAAAGCAATGGAATCGCAAATATCACGAAACAATTCGTTTGGCATTTGTGTGCATTCTCGTCCAATTGCTGCTCTCAAATCAGCGACTGTTGCAGGCTTCATAGCGTAGACTTTGTGTTTTATATATTCCCTTAAAAGAAGTCTTAGGATGTGTGATGTCTGGTGAACGCCGAAGGTGTTGAACGACACCACTTCGTCCAAGCCACCTGTTTGGCAGGATCTCATGAAGGAAGGATCTAACATAGTGATGGTAGTGTTGGAGTGTCCCATGTTGCTGAAAATGAAACTCATCATCTTGAAAGTCTTCCCCGATGCTTGGCATAACAGACTGTTACAGCAAGTTCAAGTAAACGGGACCAGTCTCAGTAGCATCAAAAATGGTCCAATTAATCCTCTTGATGATAAGCCACACCACAGAGTAACTCTTGGTAAATTAACATGGCTTTCCATCATAACATGCGGATTCTCAGGTTCCCAGCAGGTGTAACTGTGTTGGTTAGTTGAATCATTTAATTTGATTGTGGCCTCATCACTCCACACAATCTTTGTTGGAATGTTTGCATCTTCAACACATCGTGGCAAGTACCATTCGCAATACTGCACTCTGGTTTGGATCATTGCCATTAATAGCATGTAATTTTTCCATTGACAACGCTTCAGAATGCGTTGGACAAACGATTTTGGAATATCAACCTTATGACTCGCTTGCCACACATAATTTTCTGGACTTTGGTGATTCGTTTCCAGTACTCCTTCTTGCTTTGTGGTGGTTACTGGTGTTCGTGGTCTTCTGAAATGCTTCTCGTGGACATTCTGAATAGTTTCATCGGCTTCAAACTTATCTCTAATTCGAGTGATGGTGAGTTGTACTGGTGGATCTGTTTGAAACTCCTTCTTAAACTGATGACGAGTATAAATATCACTATTACAATTATCCGTTTATGAATATCTGAATCTTTACGTATGAAACAAATTATATATTACCACAAGAAAATAAAAACTATAATCTATTTTAACATCTAATCTCCTCCGTTACATAAATATGAATGACTTTGTTGATCTGTGTTTAATAAGTTAAATGGTAGGTAGAAAATTTCTTTGATATATTAATATTGTTTAATCCAGCTATGAAAAACTACACAAAGCAAAGGTTCATATATTATTTTGTTTAAATATCGCATGTATTCACAGTTAATGGATAATTAACATTTTCGTTTCTGATCCAAAAATCAAATTCAACAACTCTGTGGCTAGCATTTAAATTATATCTTCTCTAATTCTTTGCTTTCGATGCTCAGTTTTTGTGATTGCAGCTCTGCCGAAATGATCACAAAGCTAACAGATAAAGATTAAATCCAAAAGAAAAAGGCTAGGAGTTTAATATATCCCCCGGCGCGGATATTTTGCGTGTAGAGATTGGCGTAAATTGACAAGGCCCCATGGACACCTCCAAACTTCCTCGTACAATAATGTTCGAGAATGTTCAAGTACCACATTAGTTTAAAAAACCCGCATTTTGAAACAGTGACAAAAACTATAGCGATCAATATCATGCAGTGTTGTGTATACAAAAACAAAAACAATTAATGCTATTGAAACTAACAAACAATTACCTGGAAGTTGTTTTTCAAAAGCCAAACGTCACAATGAAATGTACCGACAGTGTCTCAATATATAATATTGTTTCACCAACGAGTAATGTTTAGACTAGAACAGAGCGTAGTTAAGGGGTGTTGTTTTTGAAGCCGAGTCGGATTGTTTTTCGTGAGTAGAGCGTTAATTAATTGTTCGTTATTGCTGTTTGTTGATATTGTTAATTGTTATTGTTTGATTTTTTCCATTGAAGTAAAATGGAGGAAACGCCAGCGGGCGGCCACAGTTATGCGGCAGTGACTGGAAAAGGAGCTGAAGATAAAACGTTGGAGACATTCGAAATCAAGGTCGAACCAAGAAAAACTGAAAGCATGGGAAAAGTTACTAGAGAAGAAGGGCGAGACGTTAAAGTTGGCGCCACCTGCAGAGATGACTAACAGCATCACGAAGCGAACAGTCACGTATAAAACTATGAGAATTGCAACAAGAAAGATAGAGATTGCGACAGTGGAAGAGATAGAAGTATTGAAAAATATTAAAAAGTTAACAACTTTTAGAATAAGAGGAAGGAAGTATGCCACCGAGACAATAAGATCGGAAGAGTGTATACTTTTGCCGTCGTACTGCGGCAAACGTGTGGCCAGAGTACAAGTAGGCCAAGTACCCCCAGAACTAGAAGAGGTATGGCACATGGCAGCCATAATGTTCAATATGAAGGATGGGGCCAAGATATTGAAGGCCACAAGGACCAATAAGCTCTACTACTGGGGATATGGGATAGAATCCACTATCCAGGCAACAGTAGAGGATCTGAATAGGATTGCTGAAGAGATAGTGCTTCCAGACGGCTCGAGATTGAGAATGAAGGTGGAGGGCAGGCCGCCTGTATGCTTTGAATGTGGAGAGAAGGGCTATACGAACGCATGGTGCACCACGAAAAAGCAGCAAGCGGAGCATGTGGAGAGACAAAAGGGTGTGAACCAGGTAGAACAGGTCGAGACAAAGGAAAAAGAAACAGGGATGATTTTACTGTGGTAAAAAGAAAAGAAGGAGTTGCGGAGGGATAGGTTCTACGCCAGAGAAACAGAAAAAAGAAGAGAGAAGATATGAGAAAAAAACTGTGAAGGAGGTCAGCAGGAAGGAAGACAAAAGGGTGACAGAGAAAGGAAGTAAAAAGAAAGTGGAGTTACAAGTAAAGATACCTGTTGTTCAGTTGGAAAAGGATTCGGAAATTCAACTGACCGAAGAGGAGAGGGAGAGAGTATTTAGAGTGGAGGAGGAAAAGAGAGAACAAAGAGTTCAAAATAAAGGAAAGCAGATACGAGGAGGAAATGGAGTATGGTATTACGTGACCTACCCAAAGAATATAGAAACAGAGAAGAAGATAGTCAAGTTTAATCAAATAGAAAGAGTGAAAGTACCATCATACATACATGCAGAGGATATGAAGGCGATAGTGATCGACAAGAAAAATTACAAGAAACAGGAAGAAATGTGTGGAGATAGTGTTGACCCACCAGGAGTAATGGTGGAATTCAAAGAATTGCCACCAGTAGTGGATTTAATAGCAATTGAGCCATTGATGAAGTAATACTAAAAAGAAAATAAGTATGTTAAATTGACAGGAAAAAAAGAAAAGAAAAAAGAAAAAGGACAAAAAGAAAAAGGAGAAAAAAACGAAAGAGCCAGGTGTTTTTTGTTATGTTTTAAAAAAGATATTGAGAAATAGAAGAACAATTGTAGATAATGTATATAACGATTCAAATACTTGCAAGGTATGTAACACGATAATTAATTGTTATGTAATTACATGATAAAAATGGACTGTAAAAAAGATTACTGGTACTGCACGTGATGAGGTGCGCATGCAGACATTCATAACCTCATTGTTATATAATCATCTCATTCATATCCGTTTTATGTATTGTCCCTTCTGTGGTGTCATGTCTGTCCTTATTTGTACCCCTCTATTTTGGGCCCTTGTGGATAATAAAGAAAAGAGTATTTTTTTTTCTAAAGTAATGTGCGTCACTAGATGTTGAGACAACGGCATATTCATAACTTCTATGCATCGCACTTTTATTTTTCAGATAATTTCTAAACCACCGGATAGTAAATACTTTTTTTTTTACTATCCACAAGGGGCTAAACACAGAGAGGACAAACAAGGACAGACAAAGGGATTAAGTCGATTACATCAACCCCCAGTGTGTAATTGGTACTTAATTTATCGACCTCGAAAGGATGAAAGACAAAGTCGACCTCGGTGTAATTTGAACTCAGAACATAACGGCAGACGAAGTACGGCTACGCATTTCGCCCGGCGTGCTAACGTTTCTGCCAGCTCGCCGCCTTCAGATAGTAAATACTTTTCCTGCAGAAAAGCTTAGTGAAGTTTACATATATCTGTAGAAGATAGAAGACAGTAACGTTGAAGGCCACTGTATTAAGGTGGGTGATTTAGGTTGAAAATGAGTAACAAGCAGCTATGTTCCCTTGCATCTTAATGGTTCTCCATATCTAGATCACTTTGCGTTGAGCCTTTAGCTGCAGGCCATTTAAAGGTCCTGTAAATGGTAACATCATTCCAATATATTGGAGTATAACTTTTGTTTAAACAGCTTTTGAGTATGTACGATTGATAAGTTCTGTTGACTCATTTCTAGGACAATGAGTTTTCCTCAATAATCTGGTAACAACATTCATGCAGAATATAGTATGATACAATACGTATATATATATATATATATATATATATATATACACGCTTTCACGCATACACGCACACACACACACATAATATTGAAATATGTATACATAAATAAAAATTTGCAAAATTCTATGTTATTTGTCCTTGGGCATCAATATGTGTGGAAATGCTATCATTTGTTTAGTAACCATTTGAATAATTATGACACGAATTAGTATATAATTAATATTCTTTCATATTCCAAGCTTAAAATAAAGCTTACTGAATTTCTTGGCATATTTGCGTTTAAATCTGAAACATTTACATATTTGTGATTTCGTAAACAAAAGTAACAGTAGGCATGCTATACATAACACAATAGATTTAATGAGCTCTTTATTCCCTTTGACAATAACAGATTCAATAATTATACTTATTTAACATAATTTGGCAACATTCTTGAAATGAAATCTGTACCCGTTATAGGAATTCACATTAGCATTAAAAGCCATAGAATAATTCGACAATTCCTGCAGCGTTAATTCTTGCACTCAAACACAATAGTACCTAAAGTCACGTTCTTATGGATGATTTGTGTTAATTGGGTTTGCCGTGGATAATGAGTATGTTTGAGTACGAAAAATTAGCATTTTTGCTGTTTATCAAAGGAACGATTATATTCATTCCAAATTTACAATGAATTTTATCGTTAAACGTTTTAAGGCAAAGAATTCTTCAAGCTAAAATTGCAAGAATCGGATTAGGTTAGAATCGATTAGATATTTTTTTCCAATGGTAAGTGTATGTTTTACCAACTCCAGAGGCAAAAAAAAAAAAGATGCAGAAATCGAGCACAAGTATATTTTGATGTATAAGGGTAAAAATGAAACAAATAAATATCACAAAACATTTTCTCCGACGCCCAACATATTTCGTTAAGTCGAGAAAAAATTCTTAATGTAATAATGATAAGAAAATCCTTAAACTAAACCGTTTCGTCTACGTAACACAGAAAAAAAGTAGGCGCATATAATTTCCCCGTAAAACAATCTAATGTTTGCTCGAGAGAATAAAACAATGTGAGCTATTGTATTGAAGTCAATCGGTATATAGAACTACTTACAAGCATTCCATTATTTACTTTAGAATATTAACAGTTCAAATACATTTCAGGAAGAAGACAAAAAGGAGTTGATTAACCCCGGAAGTATAATTATACGACAATTGCATAATAAAGCTGACCTCATCAGTAAATTCATTCGCTATCAATTATAAACCATTATATTTCTATAATGATTTAATTTAAAATTTGTATATTAATACAATATAAAGTGTGCAAATGCAGGCGTGCGTGAGCATACACAGGCAAGCTTTCAAGCACACACACACACACACACACACACACACACACACACACACACACACACACACACACACACACAGATTCGCAAACAAATACATTCAGGAATATGTTATGCGCACAAACGTCAACGTGGATACGTCTGCATATTATTGACATAATGATTCTGTCATAGCACAAAGCAGTATTGCTATGTGTATGTACGTATATACATTTGTGTTTCTCGCAGGTAAAATTATCGGAACGTCATATGATATATATATATATATATATATATATTCATACTTATATGAATGTGTAGATATATACATACATACACACATATAAGTATAAATATATATATACACACATATGTATATATATATATATATATATATATATATATATATATATATATATATATATTTATATGTGTGTGTACATGTGTGTATGAATATGAATGTTTTATGTTTGCATCTTTATAAATCAGTTCAGTGTATTTTGCAACGATGTGTGTGAGTGCGTGTGTGTATGTAGGGACATATGCCGGTTTATTAACATCGTAATTCAAGCAAATGTAAAGCTGTCGATATAAAATTGCTACTCTGCTTAATTTGTACATCATCAGACATAAGTGATTGAAACGTACCTACACGCACTCACATGCACGCATATCGACACGCATATATATGTATATTTGTATATACATATATGTGTGTATGTGTGTATATAGATATCCGTCAGAGTGTGAAACAAATACACCTATGTCTAATCCTATACATATATCTCAATGCATGCGTCTCTCTCCTGACATATATACATATGCATATATATATATATATATATATATATATATATAATATATATATATATATATATATATATACATATATATATATATATATATACATATTATTATATATACATACATATATATATACATATACATATACATATATATATATATTATATATATATACACATACCTCTACATATGAATATTTTCACCAATATTCATGTATACGTGGAAGTGTATATTTCAGTATGTACCTGGTTGCAACGACGTCTCTCGCCGTTGTTATTGTGTAGGTTTCGGTTGTAATTACATTATAGAAAATTGCAATGGATAAGGAGTGGTATAATTATATTTTCCTCGAGACATTTAATTGGAAAATATTGTATGTAGGAATATGCGAGAGATGCATTGGCTGCGAAAGCTTTCTGTTTCATATATTTTCACTTTATATTCATATATAATTCTATTCCTGTAACACTGTGTGCATGCTGCCGTACTTGGTCACATTTATTCACGTACCTGAATATCCTTATTTAATTTAATATTATTCTAATCATTTTCCTAGCTAAGCATTTAGCACTTACAAAATTCCATTCTTTATTACTTAATGCGTGTGTGGTGGGTGAGTGTATATATATATATATATATATATATATATATATATATATATATATACATATGCATATATACATATATGTATATATATACACATATACATATATGTATATATATACGTATACACATATACATATATGCTATACATGTATATACATATATGGATGTATATATGTCTATATATGTGTATGTATGTATATAAATATATATATATATATATATATATATATATATATGAATATGAGTGAGTTTGTAGTATATGTGTGTTCTGTGTGTGTGTATATATGTGTGTGTGTGCGCGCATAAATATATATTTTATAAATATATATATATATATATTATATATATATATATATATATTCATCTATGTTCCTCTCTCTCACTCTATCGCTCTCTCCCTCTGTATATATATACATATACACATATATACATATATATATATATACATATGTATATGTGCATATATGCATATACGCATATATATATTCTTGTTGGCAAACGAAATAAGATATTATGATATTATGTATAGATTAAATTTATTAGAAATCAGTTCATGATTTATGCCATTACAAATCATAATCTCACAATCATATTGCCCACATCTGTTCGCAAAACAGTGTAACCGAAAAGCTCTTACTAGACCTAATCGAATAAATATTGTCGCGAAATATTCTCCCCACTGGTGTAAGCGAACGCATTCAATGATTATATGTGATATTTTTGTAATCATTGTTATTCCACAACCAATTCTTTCCTGCTGTGTGCTGAAATTTTCAGGACGAGTTACTATCCTGCTTATGGTTGCTACGCTGGAACTTTTTTCCAGATGACAGCAACTTGAGAAGATATTTATTTGCCGATTAACATCACTGGTTGTTTTAAAATCCAAAATTTCTAACTGGTCATTTAGATAAAGAGTGTTACGTTTGCAGATATTCTATGTTATATGATACAAACCCATTATGTTCATGCTTTGTGGGAAGGACTGTTTCAACGAAGTCGCATATTGTCCTTGCCTTCGTGACGCGGAGTAGATGAAACAGGAACAACCGATGAAGGGGAATATTCTTTAGGTCGCATGTCTCGTTTTTCTGCTTGCTTTTTTCGTTGTTCGAAAAAAGTTCTTTTCTATGTTTTGGTATTTATGTTTTCGTTTCTCATTGTGTTCAGCGTTTTTTCAATGTCCTGTACCCATATATACATGTGAATATATACATATATATGTAGTTATGTACATATACGTATATATGCATATATATATTTATTATTTATATTATTATTATCATTATTATTATTATTATTACTATTATTATTATTATTACTATTATTATTACTATTATTATTACTATTATTATTATTATTACTCAGTAGTTTTATTTTTATAGCGTGCTTTCACTTCACTACCGAGCGCAGCTCTGTGTGCCTTGGGTATGTGCTGTGATTTGTTGTGATGCTCTGATGGTTATTGTATGGAAAGTGTTCTGCGTAGGATGTGTGCAGTGCCTAGTAGTGCAATTTTCTGTATGTTATATGTGTTTGTAAGTCCTGGTGTTTTTGTTATGTATTTGTCTGAATATTTTTTTATCATGCCTAATGCACCTACTATGATAGGAATTGTTTCTGTTTTCAGGTTCCACATTCTAGTTACTCTATTTCCAGGTCTTTGTATTTTGAGAGTTTCTCCATTTCTTTTAGGGACACGTTGTCATCTGCTGGTATTGATACATCAATTAGAAAGCATTTTTTTTCTTTGATCTCTGACAACTATATCTGGTCTGTTGGCCTTAATTTCTCTATCTGTGTGTATCGGCATATCCCAGAGCATGGTTGCTTTCTCGTTTTCTGTGACCTTTTCTGGTGTGTGCCTATACCATCTTTTTTCTGTTGTTATTCCATAATGTTGGCATAGCTTCCAATGTATGTAGGTTCCAACTCTGTCATGTCTGTGAATATATTCCTTCTTAGCCAGGACTGGGCAGCTAGAGATAATATGATTTTTGTTTCTTGTCCATCTCCACATATTCTGCAGTTACTTGTAATATTTCTTTTCATTACATGTTTTTGGTAATTTCTGGTGGGAAGGCTTTGGTCTTGTGCTGCAATTAAAAATCCCTCTGTTTCTGCTTTGAGTCCTGAGCTTCTCAACCATTGCTGGGATTTTTCTTTGTCTATTTCTTTTGCGTTTAGTTTAGTGGCAGTATTTACCATGAAGGGGCTTTTCTTGCCATCGTTTTTATCATGGCTCGTTGCTGTTCTATTTTTAGTTTGGATTTCATTTGTTTTATAGCTTTTGTTGTTTCTTCATCATCTTCTTCTTCTTCTTCTTTGTTTATTAGGTGGTATGATTTCTTGTTTGTATTTGTCAGCTTCCTTAAATACTGAGAACAGTTTTTTGTTTTGCTCGTGTTTTGCTGCTATCTGGATCAGTTTTCCTACCTTCTGAAGTAGGTATTTTTGCAGTCCTATGGTGGTTATTTTATAGTAGTTTTCCAGCTGTATAAGGCCTCTACCACCTTCTATACGTTGTATATATAGTCTTTCTATGTCAGATTTTGGGTGATGCATCCTAGATCCTGTCAGTATTTTTCTTGTTTTCCTATCTATTTTGGACAGTTCATTTCGTGTCCAGTTAAGGATATTGTAGCTGTAACTGGGACAGCTAAAGTGTTGATACCTATTATCTTGTTTTTAGTATTGAGCTCTGTTTTTAGTATTGATCTAACTCATCTATAAATTCTTTTTTATTTTCTCTTTCATTTGTGGTGTTGTGTCTTATCTAGTTCATGGATTCCTAAGTATTTGTAAGTTTGGCTTTGGTCTAATTCTTTTATTTCATTGGTTTATCTAGTGTGATGTTGTTACTCTTAGCTAGTTTTCCTCTTTTCATGGTTACTTTGGCGCATTTTTCTAATCCAAATTTCATATCTATTTCTTTGGTAAATCCATGAACTGTCTTTAATAGTGTTTCCAGCTGTTGTCATTTGCAGCGTATAGTTTTAGGTCATCCATATATAAAAGGTGGCTGATCGTTTTGCCGTAACATTTATATCCGCATCCAGTTCTATTTAGCATATCAGATAGAGGTGACAGTGCCAAGCAGAAAAGGAGTGGAGAGAGCGTGTCTCCCTGGAATATTCCTCTTCTAATGGGGATGTCTTTGTTTCATGAGTCCCTCTTTTGTTTGGAGGTGTAGGACTGTTTGCCATTTATTCATAGAGTGCTCTATGAATTTTATGATTGTTGGTGCTACTTTGTTAATGGCTAGTGTTTCGAGGATCCATGTGTGGGGGATGCTATCAAACGCCTTTTTTTAGTTAATCCAGGCCATACTGAGGCCTTTCTTCTTTCTGTGGCTGTCTTCAGTTACGGCTTTATTAATCATTAGTTGATCTTTACAGCCATATGAGCCCTTGCGGCATCCTTTCTGCTCTTCTGGGAACAGTTTGTTTTCGTCCAGGTGCTTAATATTATCATTATTATTATTACTATTATTATTACTATTATTATTATTATTATATATACACACACATCACTGAAGTGAACAATGGGCACTTAGTCAGTGTCAGTATTGCTAGAAATTATAGTCAGCACAACTCAATAACAACAGAAGCACTATCTGAATGATTGACGAATGGGAAAGCACTCTATGGTCGCAGACATACCCAGATTATCGATGATTTCGCATTTTGATGCTTAACGCATCTGAATGCTGATTCGCTGGCTCTCACCGCGCCTAGGGTTAAACTCATCTCGCCTTGTCAGTTTATAACATTTCCGTTGACATTATGCGCTGATTTCATAAACGGTTGTTTTGAGTTATTTTGACCCTTATTTATAACAATAATGTTGGTGAGGAAAGGCTTGTATGCACGGGCGAAGGCTGGTCTTCAATAAGCAATATATGCATATGTGTGTGTGTTTGTGTGTGTATGTGCGTATAATACATGCACACATATATATGTATATATGTTTGTATGTATATATAAAATGATAGTGTATTGGTTCAGAAAGAATGGGAAAGAATATGGAGGAACACTCAATATAGATTAGCGAACTCTGACAATGACTTTAAAGTTTAAACGTCCGCTGTGTTAGTCACCTTGTCAGCATAAATAATCCATCTTTGCAACATCCATCTGTACCTCGATCGATCGATCCATTGATCGGTCGATACATCGATCGATCCATACATACTTATGCATGTATACATACACGCTCACAAACACACGCACACACACAATATATATATATAAAAGATTCAAGGATGTGCGTGTAAGAAGTTAGGGAAGTTTGAGCAGACAGTGGTACGGACAGAGAACAATTTTCAGGAACAAGAATTATTTATTTCCGTAGAAGTTTGTAAGTTTTTCCCAAGTCGATGTTCGATCAGCATTTTTCAGCTTATATATATATATATATATATATATATATATATATATATTACATATGAATATATACACACACATAAAATGCACAAATACACGCACATGCTCATATATTAAGCAAGAGAGAGAGAGAGAGTGTGTGTGTAAGAAGTATAAAAATGCATAGACCTATCCCCTTCTGTATCTGTATATTATATATATATATATATATGTATTTGTGTGCGTAGGTGTTTGTGCGTGTATATATGTATATATATATATATGTATATATATGAGCTCCCTTGTGGTAAGAAGGTGTGAAAACACACAGTTCGTTCAGTGTCGCCATCTCTCGGGAATCTCAGACATCAATATTTCGATTTTTTGACTCAGCAGTTACCGTGGATAAAAAAGGATCTCTTATGGTAAAAAGTTTTGAAAACACTCCCTTCGTTCTGGGTAGACATCTCTCGGGTATCTCCGACATCGATGTTTCGAGATTTTTTTAACTCTTGTCAATGAAGTATACCTAATATATGAATATGTGTATGTATGTATCTCCGTGTTTCTTATCGAGTTTTTAATCAATCCTGTGATGATTAGATAAATCATTTATAAAATCAAAAACTTCCACACGATGTATATCCTTCACCATATATATCTAGTTTGTAAACTCTACTCATTCCATTTCTAAACATATTCTCATCGGTCTTTAAGTTATTACAATGTTTACAAATAAACAGATACACATGGACAGAGGTATTTTTGCTACTGTTTTAATTTCAATGACATTTTAAAGCAAAATCGAGAATTTGTTTTTGTAAGACTTGATTGTAAGAACAGATCATTCTACTTCAAATCACACTAACGTCATAGAAGGAGAGACATCGGATATTAGAGTCTTGTAGTTAGGTACAAGACGAAAATATTAGTGGTTATTTGAAGCTAAACAAGTATATCTGCACCACCACCACCACCACCATCAGCAGCATCACACTCCCCCACACTCACTCAACAAGTACAATAGCAAAATCAACAATAACCAAAACGGAAAATATAGGAACGAAATCGGATGAGATCATACTCATGGCAGAATTTGTAGGAATTCAATGAAAACCACAATATCGTTCCTGTAGAGAAGTGAGAGATTGGAAACCTTTTAGACCAATATTGCGTTTAATATGAAATTCATGCGAAGCGAACAACTTGAAAGATGCTTCCCTCTGAAGATGTTTACCCGGAGGGTGTTTATATCAGACAAATGAAAGAAATATTGACTACATTTCCATATTTTACACATATATTTCCATTAAATGCACACATACATGCATACAGATGTTACAAATATACATATAATAAGTACATACAAGGGCAAATATATTTATATAATATTAATAAAGGTATTAATAAGAATTTCTATGCGAGCGAGCTCGTTTTACGTAATATATCAAATTAAACTTGCGTATGATTATCGATATGTGTGCGCATGTGAGCGTGTGTACAAGCACACACATATATATATCGATATATGTGTGAGTGATTTACGATCGTATGTGTGTGTGTGAGTGAGTGTGACTTTGTTTTTATGTCGAGATATAATAAAAATTTCACATGGACGGGAATTCGTTTTGTACACTACGTATTTAATATACTTCTACAAGTATTTCGTCTGTCTTTACGTTCTGAGTTCAAATTCCGCCGAAGTCGACTTTGCCATTCATCCTTTCCCGGTGGATAAATTAAGAACCAATTGCGTAGTGGGGTCGGTCTAATCTACTGACCCCCTCCCCCAAAATTTCAGGCCTTAGGCCTAGAGTAGGAATGAATGTACTTGTACAAGGGCCTGAACTCTTTACATGAACACCACCCTGTACTTAACTCCATGTCCCCCTACATGGCCTTGCTATTTGCTTTTGAGCCAAATTAACTAACTAACTAACTAACTAACTAAGGAGATTGGTGGCTGCTACATTGAAATTCCGACCTGTTTACATTCAGCAGTTCATTTAAGGCTTGAACATCAAAACCTGGAAGGCATGGCAACTGCTTCTGTGGCAAATCATACAATCTTTCTAATCCATCCATCCATCCATCCATCCATCCATCTATGTGTCTGCATGTGTGTGTGTACATATAATAATGCAGTCACCAATACTGCAGAGATATGGATTTATCGATCCACCGACTGAGCTTAGTAAATCAAACTAACTGGATTTTTTTATACACTCACGGAGGTTTGCAGGCACTAATAACTGGTACACACGGCTACGTTAGCCACTTGGATTGTGTAACTCTACCAACCATAATTTGCAAACTTATATGTGTGTATATATATATATATATATATATATATATATATATATATATATATATACACACGCACACACACACACCACACACACACACACACACACACACACACACACACACACACATATATATATAATATATATATATATACACACGCACACACACACACACAACACACACACACACACACACACACACACACACAACACACACACACATATATATATATATATATTCGCCATAATAGATCGCTAGCCGCTATACATTCTTTATTTTCTCTCCTTGTTTCTTTCTGTGTTCCTTTCTGTAGAAGAGCGTAGGCTCGAAATATTAAAGACTTTTTCAGTTCCCAGGCGTTATACTAATACATCTTTTTGTTGTCTACACCACTTGTCTTCGTCTTTCGTTTATTTGATATATGTTTGTTCTTTTTGTGATAACTAGCACCATGCTATTTTATTTCGATTGTTTTGATAACAGATATCAGCATTCCCTTTTGAATGATTTGAAGAATATAAAACTGAACAGTTCTATTCCATTTCCCACCTGACCAAAGCCCTATTGTATTAATTGAGGTCCTAAATTCACTGTTCAGGTAGAATCACATATTTATTTCACTGCGAAATCAATTAGATTCAGGTCCAGTGCAATACGTGGCCATATTTTGTACCACAGACCCGGACACACTATATGTACACATACATAAACATACATACACGCACACTCACATATATGTGTGTGCGCACGTGTGTGTTTGCGTGTGTTCCCGTGTGTTTGCGTGTGCATGGGCATGTGAGCGCTATATGTATATATGAATATTGCGTTTATCTGTCCGTACATATTCATTCCGTTAAGAGTCAGCATACTGCTCTACTAAATTATAACAAATTATAATCATACTAAACACGAAGCCCTTCTAGTTATTTAGGAACAACATCACGAAATTTATCAGTAACCAAATGCATTGAAAACACAATGCCAGAGAAACAATATCAGACAATGAGACGTAAATACACGTAAAAAATCACAAAGTGGTCTCATTGTTTGATTACATACTATATATAACTTCTCATAAACATTCTTTGAATAATGGAAATGTTCTCTACAGGTAAACATGTTACATTGAGTATTATTAGTTATAGAGAATAATGTACGAGACATACTGTTAAATGGGTTATATTCCATAGATAAAAATTTCGTATAGGAATATGCTCGTGCGTACAGGTGGATAAATGTACGTAAGTGTACACCATGCACACACGCACCTATATTATGTGTGTGTGTGAGTATGTCTATGCGAATATATTTGAATATATTTGAATATGCTGAGTGCACAGAAAAAAATATATGTATATATATATATATATATATATATATTATATATATATATATGTGTGTGTGTGTGTGTGTGTATATATATCAATATATATATATATATATATATATATATGTATATATATATATGTATATATATCAATATATATATATATATGTATATATATATATGTATATATATCAATATATATATATGTATATATATATATCAATATATATATGTATATATATCAATATATATATATGTATATATATATATATATATATATATATATATCAATATATATCAATATATATATATATCAGTGTATGTATATATATTTATATACAAATATGTGCGTAGTTAAATATATTTGCATCAATACACATGTGTCTGTCTGTTTGTCTATCAAAATATGCATGCGCACGTACACACACGACCATTTAAATAGATTGATAGAAAGATTCCTTGCTAGGTAGATTGATAGATAGATAGATAGATATTCTATTATTCTTTTATTTATTTCAGTCATCTGACTGCGGCCATGCTGGATCACCGCCTTTTTAGTCGAACAAGTAGAACCCAGGAGCTGTTTTTTGTAAGCCTAGTACTTATTGTATCGGTCTCTTTTGCAGAACCATTAGATGACGGGGACGTAAATACATCAACATAGATTGTCAGCGATGGTGGGGGGAGGAACAAACACAGACACACAAATTCACACAAACATATACACATATATATATATAAATACGGCGGGCTTCTTTCAGTCTCTCTCTACCAAATCCAGTCATAAGGCTTTGGTCGACCCGAGGCTATAGTAGAAGACACTTGCCCAAGGTGCAATGCAGTGGGACTGAACCCGGAACCATGTAGTTGGTAAGCAAACTACACAGCCACTCCAGCGCCTAGATAGATAGATATTATTTTCTACACTAGGCACAAGGCCCGAAATATTTGTGGAGGGGGCCGTTTGATTAGATCGACCCCACAACGCAAATGGTACTTAATTTATCGACCCCGAGAGAATGAAAGGCAAAGTTGACATCGGCGGAATTTGGACTGAGAAATTAAAGATAGACGAAATGCTGATAGTTATAAAGATATACTTAAGTAAGTGCATATTTGTGTGTGTAAATCTCTCTCTCTCTCTCATATATATATATTATATCTATCTATCTATCTATATATATATATATATATACATACATATATTCTTTACTCGTTTATGACTGCTTATATTTTAACTCATGTCACTTGTCCGAAAATCACACATCTGAGATCACCTCAGCGAAAGGTTTCCGGACAATGGGCATGAGTTAGAATGAGAACAGTTATAAACGAGTGAAGAAAAACTATACAGTGCGTGTAGTTGTTTGGCCCCCAAAAATATATATTACCACCCCGAAATACAATATATATATATATATATATATATATGCACGTACTATTTATCAATATCTATCTATCTATCTATCTATCTTACTGTTCTCATCCTATCTCATGCCTATTGTCCAGAAATCTTTTGTCACACAATTGTGGCCTCCTCGTCGAAAGATTTCTGTACGATGGACACGGGTTAGTATAAGAACAGTAATAAACGAGTGAAAAACGAATATATAGTGCGTGTGCTTATTTGACAAAGAAAAAAATTTCAAACCACGATTTCACATCAGGAATCTTGTAACACAAATTCATAAACGGATATATATATTTATATACACACACACACACACACACACCACACACACACATATATATATATATAAGGATAAGATCGTTATCTAAAATACCGATCAATTCAAGTGACAAGCACGGGAATAAAAACCTTATAGGTATTAATAATTATTCAAATAAACTATAACTAATTTCTCTAAAAGATACCACCATGCTAGAGATAGCAGTCAAATTTTCACTCTAAAACCATTTCATATAATCATACAGCACAGTACCTATAAGGCTTTTATGCCACTTCATTTCATCGGTATTCTAAATAGCGATCTCATCTTCATTTATATAAAAATTTAGTTATTTGCTTCGTCATTATATTCACTGCAGTGGTATTTTGACGGGCAGTTAAACCGATCGTGTATATACGGACATACATACGCATATATATATAATTATCCATATGTTGTATATATATATATATATATATTATATATATATATATTTATATGTGTTATATACTATCTGTGTATATCTCACTGATGAGGCAGAGTATTTTTTATACAGAGCCAGAAATCCGGATCTGAGTTATCCAAAAAGTTGTTGCTCTTCAGCTTGTGCTGTATGAATGGATTTAGAGTCAAGTTTGACTGCTATCTCTAGCATGGTTGTATCTCTTAGATAGCCTTAATTATAATTATATATATATATACACACACACACATAATAGCTTACAAACAAATAAATAGTATATATATATATATATATATATATATATATATACGAGATATATATTTACAGAGAGCGAGAGAGAGAGATAGAGAGAGTAAGGGAGTGAGAGTGAAATAGACAGAAAAAAGAAAAAATGTTTCTTGTATTTGAAAACCAAAGAAATATTTTTTAAAAACATTTCATTTAATTTTTCCACAATTTAATAGTTTTTCATGATTTACCATAAGTTGAAAATGTCGCAGAAACTGAAACCGGTATTAAAATGTTCTTCATGATAAAATTATTTTACCATTTTCTACCTTGTCTTATTTTCCTTATATATATGCATAAACGCACGCACACACACACACACACGCACACACACACACATACACACACAACATACATTCATGTATACATACATATTTGACTGAATAGATATGCTCTTTTTAGTAGTTACTTAAAACACAATAAAACAATGAAATAATTAAATTTTCAGATTTTGTAGTTAAATAATTTGAACATGTTACCAAACTAGAATAATGCTAGATTGGAAAAGTACATTTAATTATTTTGCGAAGTAATTCTTTAATTTAGATGCATTCGTTACATGTATACATAATTTTGTCAATATTGTTGTTTTTTTGTTACAAAAACTAAACTTCGAACAAAATACTTCGAAATTAATTAGATCAATGGAAAATTTAATAAAATAAAAACTATTTCCATGTTGGTGTTCTGTATTCTGTCTGTGTAACTAATATGTATTGAAATAAAAGAAAAGGTATGTAATTACAGGTAAATCCAAAATAAATTGTTAATCAACGTTTTCGTTGATCATATTTTCCTATATAAAATTAGTTATTTAATAAATACATAACGTGTATGTGTGCACAACATGGTAAATTTAATAGGTTTCACAATGTTCGAATATTTCCAATGGACGCCTTCTGCGCGAAGAATCTATAGTGAAATGCGTACCAATACATGGTTGTTTTCTGAGGTAAAATCTCACGCACCAAGGGAAAATCTGCAAGCAGCGTCATTGACAATTCACGTTATAGAATGTGAAGTAAAGCGTCCGAATTTTAGATTTAGGATAAAGTTCCGGACCGAAACATGTTAAGGCCGGTTTCCCAGTTTCTATTGCGTATATATATGTATATATATATATATATATATATATATATATATCCCTCTGAACGGATTACTCATTTTTACCAGCTGAGTGCACAGGAGCAACGTGAAATGAAGTTCTTTACTCATTAAATATTACAATTCGCGTGGTCTACAAATAGAAACCATAATTTTCCTGTAAAAAATCCAACACCCTGAACAATGAGGCACGCATCTCCACTGAAGTTTATTGTTTGAAATTTATATTCCAGTTCGATGTAATTAGCTATTATTATACCGTTGCCAAACATTTACTTTCAGGATATTTTATTTTGCGAAACACTTTGCACGCAAATTCTAAGGAAAACTTTCTTAAACTTCTGGAAACTATCTTAAGCATGTCCTTGAGAACGATTATTTATGTAGTAATCTTTTGTGCCCAATATTTTAAGGAACTTGTTGAACTTTTTTATATCCTTAACATGTCCCTGTTACCAAAGACTGTATATATGTAATGTAGCAATTTGCAACAACATGTTACTTTTGACAATCTTTTTCCAAAGAGTGAAACGGGTAAAGTAAATAAACATCTTTTAAATTGCATTTTCAAACCTTCTTTCGTATATATATATATATATATATATATATATATATATATATATATATATATATATATATATATATATATATATATATATATATATGTATGGAAGTCGTCGACTAGTTCAAAACAACACGTAATCAGAATAGCACACTTTTCCAGTTCGATATTAATAGCTACCGTTCTATCATTGCAAAACTTCTACTTCTCAAATCATTACATTTTTAAAAATCCATCAGAAACAACATTAACCAAGATAATGACATTTAGATTCCCTCCAAATGATGATTCGATCTGTATTAATAAGCACCTCCTTTTATGTTTCAACATTAGTAAGGGAGTCTGTAACTCAGTTGAGGTTAGTAAATTCATCGCCGTCTACATTCTGCGCAGAAACGAGCAAACTTTCTCAGGCTTCGGAGGAGACCTCTATTTTTTCACAGGACACTGACAAAATGTCTTCGAAAATTATATATATATATATATATATCACAATCAAGGAATGGCCATAATAGGCCATTCACCCACTAGAAATAACAGCCAAAGCTTCAACCGCAAAATAACATTAATTCCGCAAACCAGGAGAAAATTAAAAAAACATTTACCCTGTAATTTCTTATACGATGCACCGTTTCATCTATTGTTTAATATATATATATATATATATATCACGTGACCACGTGATCACGTGACCGACCAGACCATCAGATGCTTTACACATCGCTGGTCACAATGCGTTCGCATTGTTTTAGCCTTCGAATGACGCCACCCCGCTGGCTAAGCGGGCAGGCCAACAGAAGAGTGAGAGAAAGAGTGGTGAAAGAGTACAGCAGGGATCACCACCCCCTGCCGGAGCATCGTGGAGCTTTTAGGTGTTTTCGCTCAATAAACACTCACAACGCCCGGTCTGGGAATCGAAACCACGATCCTACAACCGCGAGTCCGCTGCCCTATATATATATATATATTATATATATATATATATATATATATATATATGCGTGCGTGTGTGTGTATGAGTGAGTGTGTGTTTTTTTTTGGGGGGGGGGAGTGTGTGTGTGTGTGTTTCTGTGTAATTATAAACAGGACAAATTTTAGGCATTTCTCTGGGGACTGAAAAATGAACAACCTTAATCGATTTCCGAACCTTACTGGGTTCTTATTAAAGGCGCCTACATGATTCTGACCGTCTCCAGAGAAACAATCAGCCGAACTCTTTATATCCTCAACAAATGCAGTAGTTACTCTATGATATGTATCTATCAATCTACCTACCTCTCTCTCTCTCTCTCTCTATATATATATATATATATATATATTAATGTTATCTAATCTGTTCGGCCCGTTATAATATAATCTACTTCTAGTTTGGTTTACGGCGTCTGAGTTCAACGATTAATCAAGATGAATTTTATGTTTACCCAGATATGGACGAAACAATAATACTATAGATTTTCAATTTTCAGTAGAACATTATGCATCGTTTTCAATAACGCCCTGAACCGATCGCGTTTATTAGTATTTATAGTGGAAAATCTTACGAAATCTTGTTCACCCGAGTGGAAGAATTCGTTATATATCATTTAGAAAGCGCTTGGCACAAAATCTATAATTACATTGGATTGTTTTCTTGTCGACGTAAAAATATGATTTTTTAAATGGATTTTCAATGTCATGATCGATAAGTTTATTTGAAATATCAAACTTTAAATTTACTTCCAGACATATATTTACATTTTCTTGTTTTCTGAATGACTTACTGCACTTTAAATATTTGACTTCAACGAATATTTAATTCCAGACATTTTGATACATAACTGTGACAGACCCTTATTGGAAATATCAAACTTCGAATATATATTTGTAGAAATGGCGTATTTATGTATACTCTTCTGTTTTAAAAGATTTTCAGCATTTTAATCATTCAAACTGTATGAACCTTTGATTCAAGATACTATAATATGTCGTCGAGGGAAGTATCTTCATTATTTGAAATCCAAGACATGGATTTATTAAAATTGTTCATACGTAAATCATTTCTTCGTACATGTTTGCATTGCTTTCACTCCAATGCCATTAATTATAGATAAAAATATATCAATAATTCAATGAGTTGTTATGAAATAACTTCTTCGTACTATAGGCAAAAGAACTTCAATGTTTTATGTATTAATGGCTGATACAAAGTACATGTGATGAGAAAACTATATCACTTTATATGTAGTTGGTACAAATAGTATATTCTTGGAAGTCAGAACATTTGAATTCCGGTATTAGTGACTTCCTTAAAATAGATGATAAAGTAAATAAAATAGAATAATCTCATTTTTCAATTGAATTCAGATTAAACTATTAATGTAGATTAGTTTGTTAATGAACTAGTCGTATATAGACGTAGATAAACCCCAAAGAAGTGTAACTATCATTTAACAATTTTGAGTGCATTTACGACAATATTAAAGAGTGTCTGCCCTCTTCTAAGAAGGCAGGGTATGACTAATGACAAATTTATGATATTTTCATTAGCTTCCGTCATCAGAGGAGCCCTTACAGATTTAAAAACCATCACAATTCGTGAAACAAATTTAGTTAACTTGAAATGTTTCTTTTACTGTTATTTCTCACTATCAGCAGGAAATTTTAAAAAATCAGTCTTCAAATCAACATCACTATCTTTATTTAAATTAGGACATATTGGATATTTGTAGTTGGCATATTGTATGAATAAACGAAAATATGGGACGCCTTTGAAATACATTTAAAAAATGTTCCCGATAATTGTTAACAGGGAGTTACAATTAATGTAATCCTCATTTCTAATCATAAAAATACAACAGAGTGGGACGTACACCACCAAGATGACTTGCTCTTAGTCATAACTATGGCTATATCTAAAAGAGATATCAAGTTTCCAGATATGCTTCATTATGAAAGACACGAATTTCATGTTATGCAATGAATTTTTCAACAGTAACTCGACCTAAATACTCACGTTAAATCGTCAGTAGTGAATCGACAAGCAGATGGGGTTTTAAATAAATCAATGATATATATTTTAGTTCAGAATGCAATAAATTAAGTAAATCAGTATTAATTTCAATTTAGTTTATCGGCCAATCTAAGCTTCGATGGAGAATACGACTTTTAATCAAATGATTTTAAGAAATTGAATTCTAGATTTGATTTGGCGTATATGCTGGGCTATTAGTTACTTTAGTAACATTTTACACAAGATATTGTATATTTGCGCACAGGTTTTATTGCAACCACGAAATAACGGTATTTATAACATCCATCATCAATACAACCAGTGTTTAGACACTGCGTATATTGTTCAACATTAAAGGTGTGGGTTCAATTGTACCATTTCATACACAATTTACAAGATAACATGGCGATTACTGATTCCAAACAAATTGGTATATGCTTGTGTTTTGTATCAATACTATAAAGATATAATAGAAAAAAAAACAAGCAATGTCATGATACAATATAGTAACGATTGGAAGGCGGCGAGCAGGCAGAAACGTTAGCACGCCGGAAGGAGGCGAGCTGGCAGAAGCGTTAGCACACCGGGCAAAACGCTTAGCGGTATTTCGTCTGCCGCTACGTTCTGAGTTCAAATTCCACCGAGGTCGACTTTGCTTTCATCCTTTCGGGGTCGATTAAATAAGTACCAGTTACGCATTGGAGGTCGATATAATCGACTCAATCCGTTTGTCTGTCCTTGCTTGTCCTCTCTGTATTTAGCCCTTTGTGAGTAGTAAAGAAATAGGTATTTCGTCTGCCGTTACGTTCTGAGTTCAAATTCCGCCGAGGTCGACTTTGCCTTTCATCCATTAGGAGTCGATAAATTAAGTACCAGTTACGCACTATGGTCGATGTAATCGACTTAATCCCTCTGTCTGTCCTTTTTTGTCCTCTCTGTGTTTAGCCCGTTGTGGGCAATAAAGAAATAAGAAACGTCAGCACGCCGGGAGGAATGTTTAGTGGTAATTCGTCTGTCTTTGCGTTCTGAGTTCAAATTCCGCTGAGATTGACTTTACCTTTCATCTTTTAGGGTCAATAAATAAAGTACCAGTTACGCACTGGGGTCGATCTAATCGACTGGCCCCTCTACCAAAATATGGGGCCATGTACCTAGAGTAGAAACGAATATAGTAACGATAGGAGCAAAACAATTTACTGCCAGATAGGAGAACATTCATGTACATGTATGATATTCTCCTAGTTAATGAAACTAAGGTGTCATAAGTGTGTTCGACATAAGAAATAAAATGCTTCATAGATTCTGTTACTAAATATTGAAGTAGAGGCTAAGTGTAACTCCTTAATATTTACCCATAAATTAGTTCCCAAAACACATGGAATCAATTTTTTATGTTACTTCCACAAAACAGTATAGTCTGGCTCTCGTTTTTTTTTTTCTTGAACATTCTAAACACTTATATTAATGATTTTATAATTGGCATTTATACTCCCAGGTTTATCGTGATTATATTTCGAATAATTCTTGCTGTGGAGCGTTTAATCACGACCTCCATTTCACCATGCTCTTCTCTATCGCCATCATGAAAATGATGAACGTCGTCGACGCCTGCATTCTCATCGGCGTCGCTGTACGTGACTGAATGAGCTTGCTTTAAGGGGAATGATTGTTTGAAATAGATTGCATTTTAACTACCGGTGTGATAGTTGAATACTTATCAGATTAGAAATAAAAAGTGATACCCACAAGAACCTGGATCAACTAGAAACAAATGTTGAAAGGCATAATAAATGTTATGATGTACAGGTGTATTATCTTGGAGTACTTTCTCTTTGTGCAGCACAATATTCGAAAGACTTACCATTCAATGATGTTGAATAAACACACACAGACACACACACACACACATACATACACATATAAGCGTATATATGTATATATATATATATATAATATATATATATATATATATATATATATATATATATATACACACGCATAGATCAGCTCACTCCGCATGTATATAAAGGAATTTAAAGAAATGTCTCAGTCTAGTATGAATTCGGACCACGAAATATATGAAATATAATTATGATATATTCAAAAGCGCGCAAAATATGTTCTTTTTTCAATGGAATTGAATTGCGTTTGCCCCAAGAAATAGTAATTACATGCGTCTACGAATGAGGAGTGGGGATTTTTTCATGTATCAATAAATGTCTGAAATTGAATTATCATTAAATAATATTTTGCCTTGTATAAAAGGAAAGGAACTGCTTGTGGACAGGCGCTCCTACACCAATAGATATCATCAACCTGCCACTTGTCTTAATTTAAAAGTTGAAGCTTCTAGTTTATCCGCATAATCAAGATGGAATCGAAAAACATTTATGCAGTTACATCCTATAAACTGGTAACATTTTCTTTATATAATTTTAAAATCATTCTTATTGAATTCCCCCTTAAACTGAAATGTCTTAGATTTACTACTGTGCTATTTCGGCCTCCATCCTTGATATATATATACCTACAATGTTGAAAAATGCTGTTATTAGTATAAAAATACCATTAAAAAATCATAGGAAACTGGAGAAGAAAAAGACGTTGAATCAAAATTGGATTTGATACAAAATAGGATTCAATACATACGTGCGTTTCAAAGAACAACACAAATATATAAGTAAAATACTATATATAATGCTACTATCACAACACATGATCTCTATAGGTTTCATTAAATAGGTTGCACGCAGAACCCTCCTAAATTACGCTTGAATAATCATAAATCATCTTTCAGTCATCCTCGGAAAGAAAGTAGTAAAAGTTTATCCAAAAAGTATGGTAACTTAAAAGTGACAACATAAATTTCTCAATTTCTTGGGATATTGTTTCTTCTGCCCCCTCTTAGAGTATTAGAAATAGAACGTGCTTTTTATGCCTTGAATAGACTTATATAATTATGGAAATGAACGATTCCATCTTCAATTCGAGAGATGAGAGAGTTTCCTCTTGTAAACACATGTCCAAATTTCTTTTCATTAATCTTAAATAGTCTTAATGATTACCTCTTTGCCATTTTCTTATTAGCTCTTATTGCGCTCTTAAGTTATGTGTATGTGTGCATTCTCTGTATGTGTATGTATGTACGTTTTGTTATTTTTCTTTTTTTGTGTATATATGTGTGTGTTGTGTATGTGTGTATATCTGTATGACTAATTTTATAGCATCTTTCTTCATAAATTCGTTTTTCGTTCCTACTTTTTTTCTGATTGTCTTCCCTACGCCGTTTTTGTGTAAGGCCACTATCTTGAATTACACCGACCAGTCTTGCCTGATCGATGTTTTATCTTGTTAAGTTTTCTTTGTTTTGTTTTTCTCTGCATGTATTTTCATTTTTACTTTTTGTAGCTTTTTTCAAACAGTCTTGCCTATCACATTTTAGCCTATTGTAAAATGTATATACATATACTTTTTTCGTTTTTTCAATAGTAATATGTATATGCATAACTCTCTGTGGTTTTTTTCTATTAGTTCACCTGTTACATTATATTCGTATGATCATGTGAATTACTTGTCGTCATGGGTATTGTAGTCTTTCACATTATACACAGATGAACTGAGAAATTCATAAAGTCTCGAATTCTCAGATTAATATGCAAAGCACGTCACAATACAAAAATAAACCTATAGACACAAACATCACTTTTTCGTACAAAGTAACAAAGAATGGTTTTTATACAAGCATCAGATACAATTCATCTCGGCATGTAGTTTTGATTGATGCATACATACAAACAAACATACATTCACAAAGACACGAACATGTGTATGTATGTTTGTATGAATGTACGTATATTTGTGTGTAAGTATGTATGCCATTATGCAGTTTTACTTCAAGATTCCTTGCCAATAGAGAAAGAGCTGGTTTCTAACCTAGATCCAAGGTTCCTTCATTGGAATTTCAACATCAACAACAGGGTATTTTTATATGTATGTATGCATGCATATATGGATGTTTGTGTGCATGTATATGTGCAGATATGAATATTTTGTTTTACGTATGTATTCTCATGCATACAATGACATATCTAGACATGATCATATATATCTAAATTATAAAGTTCTGGAAAGTTTTATAGATTTTTACCGTTTCAGTGATGGATTGGATTTGTAGTCTTCGAATCAGCTTTCTCCTTTCTGGTTTTGAGAAGTTCAGTTCCTCACGTTTGGTATTTAGGCAGTGTGTTACATATCCCAGGGCCCCAATAATTACAGATATAAGCCTGAACTTGTAATCTGTATATATGTACGTTCATATATATGAGCATAACAGAATACAGATGCAGACGGATAAACAACTGGTATCAAGTTATATTACGACGTTTATTTATTTATATATTAATATAACTTGAGAGTAGAA
>NC_043006.1:46786021-46808521 GCF_006345805.1 Octopus sinensis
CCTTACAATTTTTTAATGGGGGTTGTAAAAAGTACCACATGCAGGTTTGATACATTATAACTCTTTTTTCAAGTTGATGGTCAAGCCAAAATCTTCACAAGCTGAGTCAAATGCAGATACAAGAGATTGCAGACCTGTTTCAGAATGACTCACTAGATCGCAATCATCAAAGTATAATAGTTCCCTAACGAGTGAAGTAAAAACATTGGTTTTGAATTTCAGTCTGACCAGATTAAACACATTCCCTGTTGTTCGATATTTTATGTAATACCCTCCTCGGAGTTTTGAAAAATGTGTGATAACACCACAACAAATATATTGCAAAGAGGGTGTGTGCATCAGGATTTCCTTGCTTTAATCCATTTTCCACGGCAAAAGATTCAGAGAGCCTATCACGAAAATTAACTCTAGCTTTCATACATTAATGCAAAGCCCTGAACATGTATACAATTTTTTCTTGGCAACCTATTTTCGTTTGCATTAGTCACAGAGCATTTCGATTAACATTAGCAAATGATTTGCTCAAATCAACAAGGCAATGGTAAAGGGCAAGATTCTGTTCACTGTACTTTTTTTGAAATTGTATGATAGCAAAGATATAAGTAGCTGTGCCTCTGGAGGAGCGCAAACTACACTGAGACTCAGACACCATATGTGGAACTACGAAGGTATTTGAACAGATTGCGGGCAAGTACCTGTCCAATCACAGACAAAAGCGATATCCCACAAAGATTACCTCACAGATCCTTCGGACCGATTTATACAAGTAGACAGTCTTGAGGCACAATGGAGACAAATTGATATATTTAAGAGTCATGCATTTTGTCCCCCCCCCATATTTCAAGAATTTTTCCTCCCCATATTTCACAGATTCCATCAGAACCTGGAGACTTATAGTTATTCATTTTATTCACAGCTAAATATATGTCATGTAGATTTGGCTCAAATGCCATATCTGCTATAACTGGAAGGTGTTTTATCTCTGCTATAACTAGAAGCTGTTTGATTTTTTCTATCATCCTCATGTCATTAGATGATGGTCTATTCAAAAGTGCAGATACATGTTCTACCCAGGACATTTGAATTGAAGCGGTATCAATCAGAAGCAAACGTTCATTTGATGTTCTCACCGGAGCTACTGAAAACGATTCTGGGTCATATACCTCCTTAACATAAGAGTACAAATCCTTCGCACCATTTCTATCAGCTGTTTCTTATGCCCCTTTTGTTCTATCATTCTAGCATTCCTGCTTAATTTTGCTTAGAGCAGTCTGCACTTTCCCTTTCACCTTTCTGTAGTGTTCGGATGAGTTAGGGTTGAAGGACTGAGAAAAAAGTGTATTGCCTCAGTTTCGTTTTTCTAAAAGTCGATCATGAATTTGTTGATTTATCAGAGAACCAGTCACTGAATTTACGTGATTGAAATCTCACTGACCAACTGGCAGCCTGAAATACTTTTGTTTTGAAATCTTCCCATAGATTGTTTCTAGAGCATCGTGGAATCTTTACAAATTGCTTGGTAGCTTGAAGTTGCAACATTTATCTTTTTGGTTACCTTACGACCAGACTGTCGACTTTTAGGCATTATCGAAAAATGTATTTTTTCCACGCACTAGACGATGGTCAATCCAGCTCTCTGCTCCTCTCATGGTCCTAACGCGAGAAACATCTTTTATATCACGTTTTCTGATCAAAATATAATCTGTGAGATGCACCTCGGGTTCATCCAGGTAGTTTTATATATATGTTTTCTACCTAAACAGTGCGTTGGTAACAACAAGATTATTCTCAGTACAGAACGTCAAAAGAGCTACTCCATTTTATTAAATTTTCTAATCCCATGCCGGCCAAAAACAGGATATGAAAGGTAGGGCAAACGTTAAGATCATTATAGGGGATATGTAAATAAAGAAGAAAATGAACTAGTAAATAAAGGGTGAGGAGAAATAGACTATGATATAAGTGGCACGAGGCCACTTGTAGCCTTCTGCAACTTTTCAACGTAACATAAATAAGAATAAAATAAATGGACAAATATCAGTCAAACTGCAGTAATAGTTTGTAGTTAAGGGGAGACAACTAGTACAGGAGGTCACTGCTAGATGAACTATCTACAAAACCATAATGCTGAAACTTGCATCATATGGCCAGTAAAATTCCAAGTGGTGGCAATAATGGACTAACAAGTATATGTGTACGTATTCCTTAAGTAAATTCTGCCCCATAGGTACACGAAAGTGCAAAAGCCCAAAATCACAAATATTTCAGCGATTAAAATTTAAAATTAAGGGATACCATTATCCCTTAGTCGGTTACTATAATCCCTAACTCTGCTTACCATATAAATATATATATATATATATAATATATATATATATATATATTATATATATATATATATATATATATATATATTTACACACAGACGGGTACACAAGCAAAAATAAAAATGGTGATGGGTATTAAATACTCGATACATAGCAATTTCCCTGTACCGAATCGGCAGATTTCAGTGTTAAAGCAAAGTACGTCTTTACATTACATAATATAAGTTTGTTCGTGTTTTGTTTTTTTCTTTTCTGATTACATCCATTCAGAATAATTGTATTCATTGTAAGCAAAAGGACCTGACCTTGAAAATCGTTAAGACGTCAAAATTACTTCAAGTCTGATTTCGTATATTAAGATAAAAATGTTCTCTCATTTCTGTCGGAATTATTTCCTTGCCTATTACGCAAAACAATTTCTATAATACTAAAAGTGGAATTAGTGCCGAATCAAATATAAAACAACAACAGAAACAACAAAAAAAAAACACGATTTTATTTCTCTTTGCTTCCATGCAATTATCATCTTACAGGGGCATTTTATCTACTTAACGTATTGGAATTTTATTGCTCAGACAATATTAATTGTTAATTTCGTGGAGGGATGGTTAATATATGTGAATGAATTCTAACATATTGAGATAGAATAACACATGATTTTGTGGTTTCTCTCAGTATTTTTTATGTTTTGTTTGAAGTTTCCAAAATATAATCAAGCACAGCTTTAGGCGCTTTGGATATACACTATACCATGATCATTGCTGTTATTCTGTGTAATATAGTTATATTATTTCCTAGATGGTATGTTATCGCATGTTACATCTGCCTGTAATTTTTTGTACATTTGCTAATGGCGTCCCAGATATTTTATTTATATTCAGTACATGAAATTAGGAGCTTTATTTGCAATCTCTTTATTATACTTCTTCATACTATCTGGAGAGTTCCTGCCAATCGTTTGCAAAGACATAGTCGTCAGTAGGTAGATCTAAACACCGTCTTGATCTTTATACAGCGAAGAACTAGGAAACATTTTACCCATATATATATATATATATATATATAATATATATATATATATATATATATATATATATATGTGTGTGTATATATATATATATAAGTACACATACACACACACACACACACACACATATATATATATATATATATATATAGGCGCAGGTGTGACTGTGTAGAAAGTATCTTGCTTACGAACCACATGGTTCCGACTTCAGTCCTACTGCGTGGCACCTTGGGCAAGTGTCTTCTACTATAGCATCGGGCTGACCAAAGCCTTGTAAGTAGATATGGCAGACCGAACTGAAAGAAGCCCGCCGTATATATGTATATATATGTATGTGTGTGTATATGTTTGTGTGCCTGTGTTTGCCCCCCACCAACATCACTTGACAACCGATGCAGGTGTGTTTCGTTCCTGTAACTTAACGGTTTGGCAAAATAGACCGATAGAATAAGTACTAAGCTTACAAAGAATAAGTCCTGGGGTCGATTTGCTCGACTAACGGCGTTGCTCCAGCATGGCTACAATCAAATGACTGAAACAAGTAAAATACTATATTCTTTTATTCTTTCACTTGTTTCAGTCGTTTGAATGTGGTCATGCTGGAGCACCGCCTTTAGTCGATATTAATAAATCTGCCCCAGAACGTATTTTTTGTAAGTCTAGTATTTATTCTATCGTAGTCTTTTGGCGAACCACAAAGTTACGGGGACGTAAACACACCACCATCAGTTGTTGATCGATGTTGGTGGGATAAACAGACACACAAGTATACACACACGCACACACACACACAGACATATATGTATATATACATACATACATATATATATGTATGTATATATGTATACATATGTATATCTGTCTATCTATTTATCTATCTATCTATCTATATATAGATAGATAGATGGACACACACATATATATATATATACACATATGTATATATGTATGCATATATATATATTTATATGTTTGTTGTGTATCTCTCTATCTATCTTTCTGTGTGTCTATATGTCAATATATATATATATATATATATATATATATATATATACACATACATAATATATATATATATATATATATATATATATATATACATAATATATATTTGCGTACACACATACTACTGTTGCATTCGTTACTCCGGGTTTACGCGCACACACCCTCTGTGTTCCTCTTGTGTGCTTTATCTGCATATTGTACCTGTGTCTATCTGCATACACTCTGTTTCTGATTATTTTCTGTATCATTAAGGGATTTGTTTAATCTTTACTCTTAATAGAGTAAAGAATCCTTTGTACTTTTAATTAAATTAAATTGAAAAAAAAATACTACCATGTTCTTATTTACCTCACATGCATCAGCCTACAGATATACTCTTCCTATCATCCACATCAATTATACTAATGTGCGAAAGATGATGATGCAAGAGAGAATAATCCGTCTTTCCTGACTGACTGATTCTAATATTCTAATATTATTTAGACTGTGTAGAATATGGTGAGCGGGCTTGGAAAATTTCTCAGCGGGCATTTCGTCGCGCCCTGACATCTAAATTCAATTTCCATAGAAGTCGACTTTACATTTTACACTTCCGTAGACGATTGGAGTGGCTGTTCATATAGGCGTAGGAGTGGCTGTGTGGTAAGGAGCTTGCTTACCAAGCGCATGGTTCCGGGTTCAGTCCCACTGCATGGCACCTTGGGCAAGTGTCTTCTACTATAGCCTTGGGCCGAACAAAGCCTTGTGAGTGGATCTGTTAGACGGAAACTGAATGAAGCCCGTCATACATATGTATATATATATATATATATATATATATATCTATATATATACGTCTGGGTGTGTGTGTGTGTGTGTGTATGTTTGTGTGTCTGTTTGTCCTCCCAATATCGCTTGACAACCGATGCTGGTGTGTTTACATTCGCAAAAGAAACCGATAGATTAAGTACTAGGCTTGCAAAGAATAAGTCCTGGGGTTAATGTGCCCGACTAAAGGCGGTGCTCCAGCATGGCCACAGTCAAATGACTGAAAGAAGTAAAAGAGTGGAATACTGTAATCGCCGTACCCTCTCACCTGAAATTCCTGTATTTGTGCCACAATTTGAAGCCAATCTTATGTAGAAAGTGTCGAAAATTCTACAAAAAAATCTCGGCATTTTGTGTTGCATCCCTGAAGTGGTTTGCACAAAAGTATGTGTAGTTGTAATGCCAAGCAAACAGCTGCTAACATGTGAGTATATTTGTGGTTTTGCTGAGTAAAGAATTACATTGAAGGGAAAAAAGAAACAAAATATAAAAACATTTTCTTAAGAAGATACAAGTAGAAAACCACGGTTGATTCACAATTTAAACGGAGATAAGTATAGTTTGAAACCAGTGATCCGTGTGTAACAACTGTGAATTTTCATTGTAAACACATTTGTTATTCTCATCTACAATTTCCGCTTCTTCGCCCAAATTTTCTAAATTGTAATGGAATACCACCTGCAGCGTTTGCCGAAAGAGTTTTCAATAGAACGGCTCACTTAACTTCATTAACGATGAGCCGCTTCGAAGGAAATATATCACCTGATGTGCACTGATGCCTCGTATAAATATTCAATAAGAAATATTCTTCGTATAGAAGTGTGTTATGTTTAACAAGTGTTCAATTCTTGGTTTGCAGTCACACAAGTAGCTATGTTAACATAGACCAACAATAGGAATATGATAAGCAAATGTAATAATAAAGAAATTAGAAATCTATCCCTAAATATCAAGCCCATTAAGGGAATTCAGAATTGTTTGATGCTGTCAAAATTCAGAGTTTAAAAGATTATGAAAGGAATAAAGATAATAAATCTATATCTAAATATTTATTTATTTATTTAGGAATTATAGATGGTGATAGCTTCTCTTGTAATATATAAAAGCTGCAATAGCAGTTCTGACGATTTCATGAAATTTAGGTGCCCGAACTCACGAATTGATACACTATGTCCACCGTATAATTCGAAGAAGCAAATACACAGTAGGAAAATACTCAAAGTTTATGTACCATAGCTTTCCCCCATCAACTTTCAAACGCATATTTACAAAGGTCGTCGTATTGACTGAAACTGTAGACAGGCATATTAAATAGCTTAGGATAATAAACCATAACATTATATATTCTAATATCAAATATCACCGTGATTGCTTTTGTCACAGGACGTCGTCTTTTCGGGATAATCCAACAAATGCTACGCAAGTACTGGGCCGGAATAATCGACTATACCAACAACCAAAATTTTCTAACCGTGCATCAATGATGTATTGTATGAGTAATTTGCAGCTCGTAGATTGCGGTACTTTTCTGGGAAGTATGGAGACATCTTTGGGTCACAGAAATGTTGCATCTTTTTAAACAGTAACAGGTATCGTGTAATTCCGTAAAGTGAAACGCAATTCTCATTGACTTTCGTGTTCATTATCAACTTAACATAGAAATCGAAGGGAAATATTTTCCACATTATGGCGAGATTTTTCAGTACGCTGGGGAACTGATTTTGTCATTAGCAATAATGAAATAATTGGAATTAAGTGAAATAATTGTTGATAGTAAGAGCTGATACCCAATTGACTAAGGTGTGCGTATCCATGGGAAAGGAGCTTGTGTGTCTATGCCCATGTCGTCGTTCACGTGGGTAATGTTCCTCTTAAAACGTTACGAATCGAAATTGCAGGGATATTACGTGTCATATTCTGACTGACCGAAAAAACATAGTTATCAGTGTTAGGGTTATTACGATACCCTTAAAATAAATACGATTTAGATACAGTTATGAATCAAACTTAAATACAATTCAGATACAGTTATAAAACAATATCTGTTCGTAATAAAAATTAAGTTGAAGTTCAGTTACAGATTCCAGAAATAAACTTACATTAGGTCACATATGTGACTAGAACAATTAGTATTCTTTTCATAATAGAAATTACTAATGACTGTCATTACAATTTTCTGTTTTGTTTATTTTTGTGTTTCGCAGATGCAGTTAATTACGCAATAAAGGTGGCTTATGGAAGAAAGAAAGGAAGAAAAAATAGAATGTCCTGTGGTTTCCTTACACAATGCAAATATTGTGAGAAATTTTCTAACTCCATATTTTGATGGAGATTTGATTTCTGATATGGGAGATAGAAAATTTAGCCTGTTATTCGATCAATCCAATGATATATCAATAAACAAGTCGTTAGGAATTGTTATGATATATTATAGTGACACTCAAAAAAAAGTGGTACATACATATCACAGTAAGGTATCTTTAGAAACGTGTGATGCAGATGGCATTGTAGAAACCTTAAAAATAGATTTACTGGCTATAGATTTACTGGCTATAGGAAACGACAATGCTAGAGTAATGATAGGAGTCAACAATGGTGTTTTCCATAAATTAAAAGAAATTCCATCATTACTTCTATTTATATGTGTATGTCATTCTTTACAGTTGGCTGACTGCTTGCCCATAAATTTAGAATTTTTAGTATCCGAAACCTTGTGCTGACTGCTTGCCCATAAATTTAGAATTTTTAGTACCCGAAACCAATAAATGGTACTTTCATTCTTCAACAAGACAAAGTGCCTACAAACAACTTTACCTTGCTATCACTGATAAAGAGCTCAAGCACCATTTGCCAGGAAATATTAATATACAGAGGAATATGAACTGCTATTTAATTACAGAATATTTTGCAGCATTTCAAAGAGGCGATTTTACCTGTCTTAGAAGCAATGAATTTAAATGAAGAAAAAACTGCTTCAATTGAAATTCAGTTTAATAGCATTCATTTAGTTAAATGGACAAATACGTCTTATACTGAGACATTCTGCCTGGAAGTCTTGGAATATAAAGAGATGTTGCAAATTTTGCCATTAAGCTACTGATATTGCCAAACTCAAATAGAGAAGTTGAACGGTTGTTCAGTAGTACGAGTGTAATGAAATCGAAATTGAAAAACAAAATGCATCTTCCTATACTTAGATCCATATTGTCTATAAGATATGGCCTGAAAAGATGTGGTAAATATTGCAAAAACTTCAATATTCCAAAACACATAATTAACAAGGTTAGGACCTGAATGTATACAGAATTCAAGACCTAGGTACTGCAGCTGAAAGTGATCAAATCAGTGAAATTCAAGAAATTATTTATCAATGCTGAATGTAATTAAAGAAACTAAATAAAAATGTAAATAAAAGTTAAGCTTTTTGATATAATTAGTCTTTAGCATTTTTTGTCATATTTAGCATTTTTTTTTTTAGCATTTGGGGGTATTTTCTTCTACTGAAATTTAGCATAAAGTTCTGATTTTAAGTTGGCATCACTGCGTCGGACTCTACTGTGCAAGCGCCCACAGTCTTAACGTTCTAACTCACTTCCGCTGTTTACAGGAGTGCTTGGATAGAAGGAGTGGAGAGTGTGATCGTCGCATCAATCATAAACTTGCGCAGAGAATCTGTATCAAATTTGCCAAAAGCTTCGTGATACCTGCTCAGATGCTTACGGAAATTTTCCAAAAATTTTCATTATTCTCGACACAATCAAGGAGATCTTGTGCAATTCAAACTCGAGTGTCTTTTTGGTTAGCTGAAAGCAGTTATGGCACAAACTTGGCTGATATGCGTCTCATATCAAAATCATCAGCGATACTGAAATGAACTGAACCGTAATTAATCTGCGCATTTGATGATTCGACGATTTCCTCTCACAGCTGCACACACATCTGCGATCGATATTTGTCTCAGTTTTTCTGGTTGTTTGTCTCTCAGAACATTCGTCAATATCGACATTTTTTCGTCCATCTTGGAAACGTCTGAGCTACTCGTACACTTGTGTGCGGCTCAAACACTCCTCTCCATACACTTTCTTCAACATTCCGTTGGCCTATGAGCAGGTATCACCATAACAACTTTCTCTGTCATGGTCAATGAGACGATCACATACTACACACGCTTCTTCAGAGCATTGATGTAAACAACTGTAGCGTGCTAGAATATTAAAACATAATGCGCATACATAGCAGCATCAATATCTTTTTCTGCCAAGCAGCTTCACTCTGCGAGTTTTAGCTTCGTTACTATGACATCAATCCGAATACTTATTGATCTGACCTAGTATAGTAAAGGCGTCTGAAAAAGTTTTGCTTTACATGTATGTATTGGTATCTATTGCAAGAAATAGCATAGCTTTCTTTCTCTAACATTTTATATATAGTTCAATGTACACAAATTAATGTGTGAAAAACAAAATAGGACATTTGAAAGAAGTTTCTATAAAACTAGTTTTACAACATCGAATAGCTATGGGGGTCCATCAGAATAGAATAGTAATTAAAGGACTCCATAGATAAAAAGTGACTGAGATACCCTGATTTAAATCTTCGTCTTTTCTCTCAATCTCTGTTTTCCTCTTCATGGTCCATGTTGGAGTAAAAGTGATTTCTCCAATTTAAAGACGAAATGACATTTTCCAATAATTGAAATTAGCCCATTCATTTGGATAGTAAGAACTAGAAATTATTACGTGTAAGTGAAGATAAATGGTAATTTCTTTTTTGTATTTCGTTCTAAGTGGTTTTATTTTCGTTATGACTAGCGTAATTCTGCAAGAATAAAAATGTACATGTAGTAGTGGCACAACTTATCTAGAAGTGTTAAACTAATGAATAATTTCCGACCGAAAATTTCTGTTTATAATTTTGTATTCTAAAGTGGCGATCTAGCAGAATCGTTAGTTCGCCGGGCAAAATGCTTGCAGCTTTTTGTTCGTCTTTCCATTCTGGGTTCAAATGCCGCCAGGGTCGACTTGGTTTTTATATTTTCGGAATCGATAAAATAAGTACCGTTCGATCACCGGAGGTCGATTTTGTTGACTTAGCCCTTCCCTCAAAACTGATGGCCTTGTACCTAAATATGAAACCGATATTTCTGTATTCCGTATTCCAAGGCGGTGAGCAACCAGATTCGTTGGCACGCCGGCCAGCAACTTAGCGGCATTTTGTCTGTCTTTACGTTGAAAGACTGCTTGGTCCCACTTTGTCTCTCCTCATTTCGGCGTCTATAAAACACTGGAATTCATGGTTGATGCAATTGACAACTCTCACCCACAAAATTGCTGTTTTCCAGACTAAGAGGATTATACGAAAAACGATAAACGTCGCCCTTTCCAAGCCTATCCAGGCTCATGGGAACGGTTTCCCGGTTTCTGTGGCGTATGTGTTACCCCAGCTGGATGGGACGCCAGTCCATCGTAGCGTTACTCAAGAAACAAGAAGAGAGAGTGTGAGCGAAAGAGTACAAAAGGGGTCACAACCACCCACTGCCGGAGCCTTGTGGAACTTTTTAAGTGCTTTCGCTCAATAAACACTCGCAACGCCCGGTGTGGGAATCGAAACTGCAATCCTCCGACCGCGAGTCCGCTGCCCTAACCACTAGGCCATTGCGCCTCCACTCAAGAGGATTATAGGTCAACAACTATTGTTATGTTTATTTACATTATTTTTTAGTTCTTAATTCTTTTATGTTTATAATTCAAATTTCACCAAAGTTGCCTTAGCATTTTCACTCCCCCAAGTGTAATAAAATACATACCAATTTATTTTTCTTACAACTATAATAGATACATTGTCTTTAAAATTTTGCTATCCTATAATTTTTAGAAGTGTACACTTCAAGTAATTCCTTGTTTTACAGCGGTTTTTAAACATCGTAGCAGCTATATGTACGCCATGTGAAAATTAAAGGAGGCGTCAGAATGTTGAAGAAACTGTCTTGCACAAATTTCCCCCAGCTCTTCGCATGTTGATTTTACATCCCGCTGTATTCATCTTTGATTTTCATCCTTTCGGGATCAATAATCAGCTCAATAGTTATCTTTACTTTTTTCACCCCCATCTTTCTTTTCTGAGAAAAAGAAAATTAGGCTATATACACACTTGTAGAGAGATGCGCTTCCCTAAACTTAAAATGATAAAAGTGTATTATATCATAATGGTATTTTTATAATTCTATCAGAAGTAGGTGGTAAGCAAATATATGACCGACGTAAATGGAATGATAACATTATTGTTTAAGATCATTCGCAGCACGTCACCACGCTCCAAGACGAAGGAATAGGTTACGGCACAAGTAGACATACCGTTGGTTAATATGAGTGGAATGTTCTTTTCATTTCTGTATTTCTTTTTTAAAACTTAAGCGATTCCTAATTCGACTAAAGGATCTACCGGGGTGGGTGGATGAATATCTACTTCATTGGAACCCCTCCTTTTTTAACTTGTGGAAACTTTCAATGAATTCTTGACCTAACACTCGCATTAAGCAACTGTATTCTTACTTTTCCCACCTCTATCTAAAGAAACTGTTGATGTCACTGCGTTGTTAAATAGGTATTAAAATATATATTATGTTAATAGATAAGGAAAATATATCTAAAACACGAATGGACAATATGAACTTCCTTCCTCTTTCGTAACGAAAATGGTATTTGATAATTCTGTCGACGAGGATTAGGTTGGAAGACATTTGCAGAGAAAATTTATTCATTTTTCTATATTGTTTGAACCGGTATAGAATGCTCTGTGTCTCCTAGCACAGGAAACACCAGGCCTTCTGTTGAATTAAATTGTTGGAAACATTATGCGCCCTCCACTATGTTATGTTAAAACCCTACGAAACTACTATTATACTTTCTAAAGCATAGCTACTTCTCCTTTAGCCATTTATATAGGCAGATTGGCGAAGGGGATGTAAATCTAATAAGCAACGGAAGTGTAAATCAAAAATAAGGTCAGATGATATACGATGTTTTAGATATTATAAAATATATCGTTATATACTGACAGGTATCATTATGTTGCTGATATCCATTTACAATTGATTTGGATAACAGGTCGGTTACTGGACTTTAAAACTCCCAGAGGTAAGCACATTTATTATTTAGACAATGTGAAAATGCTTGCAGAGCAAATAATCGATAATAATGAATAATAATGACTGTTGCAAAGGTGTGATTTCCTGAGCACGCGTGTCCAAGATGTGGTTTCAGTTCCATGGGGAAACGATTTTTAGTACATTTACATTGATCATAATTTCTTTCCCTCTCTCTGTCTCTCTCTCTCTCTCTTTGCTCTCTTTCTCTTCTTTCTCTGTCTTAGTATACATACATTCATAGATACGTATGTATGGAAGAATCAAGAAATGTTCTGCCATTTCGAAAGCAATATCTAAATCATCTTTGGAGAGATCTGATAATATGCTAGTTAGCTGAAACTTCAAAATATGTTTGGTGTCCAACAAAACGATATTACTTCTGTGGCGATTTTCAACTTCAGCGAATTAAATCTCCATTTGGGTACTTGAGTAGAATCTACATGTATTTTGGTTAAGTGACGGCATATTAAAAACTACAGAAGGTTTGATATGAATGACTAGCATATGATCGAATGGATTGGAAAATGGGAAAAATTTTGCTATATTTAATAAAGGTAAAAGATAAAGAAACCTTTCGGTCATGAATAACCGTAGGATTGCACCTAGAAAGTTCTTCTCCGAGGCACAGGTCTGGGCAAGGTTGTTTATGGAAGACCAGCAGTCGCACATGCATACCAGACTTCCCTCTCCGTGCCACCGATACTATCCAAGGGAAAAGCAGAGGTTGACACAGCTTCACACCAGTGACGTTGCAACTCATTTCTAGAGATGAGCGAACTAGAGTAACGTGAAAATAAAGTGTCTTGTTTAAGAACACAACACAGCCTGGTCCAGGAATCGAACTCAGTACCTTATGATTGTGAGCCCGACGCTCTAACAACTGAGCCATGCGCCTTCACTTCAGGGCAGATGATATGTGATTATCTGTATGTTGTATAACGAAAGCGCACTGCTCAATGGTTAAAGTTCACAAACATGAGGTAGTGAGTTCGTTTCCCAGACCGGGCTGTGTGTTGTTTTCTTGAACAAGATATTTTATTTCACGTTGCTCCAGCTCAATCAGATGCCGAAATGAGTTGTGACGTCACTGGTGCCAAGTTGTATCGATCTCTGCCTTACTCTTGGGATAACATCAGTGGCGCGGAGAAGGGAAGGTGGTATGCATGGGTGACTGCTGGTCTTCCAGAAACAATTACGTGCCTCGAAGGGTAACTTTTTAGGTGCAATCCCATGGTCATTCATTGACCGAAGTGGGTCTTTTTCCCTAATATTTCCAATAACTAAGAGATAATCGGGATATTAGAATGTAAGAAACAAACTTAATTATCGATTGTTCGTAAACTGCTTGGTGGAATACACAGCCCAGCAAAGACAGTACCATGCAGCAAGAATGATAGTTCTCTTTAGCTTGCATCGTTGCATCAAAATTTCTTTGGGACTCTATCAAATATAAATACCACCATGCACTGCGTGAGTCTAAAAGTAACGACCAATCATTAATGAGCTTCGGGAACTTTTTGGTTATATCATTCTCATTAAAAAATTGTGTTATCTCCCATGTTTTACGAGAAATATCGGTATTTTTGTCATCACTCACAACTAAAAGGATTGCTTAACCCCCAAGAAAAGAAAAAGAAATGAAAAATTAATAAACATGAAATCTGAAAAAAATGAAACGTCTTATTGAATCTGATAACGTTTTTATAACAAATCATACTATGTCTATTGGAGGGGGCCAAAAGTCATCAATGTGAAAATGTAAGACGCAACGAAAATTTCAGAAAAAAAAGGAAGAAGTGGAAATTTTACCGGTGAGTGTGTTGAATTATAAGACACTCAAACAGAGTAACTCTCCCCAGACACAACAGTACACACACACACACACACACACACACACACACACACACACACATACATCACACACAAGACTTCTTTCAGTTTCACAACTTCGTGGTCAGCTTCGATAGATAGATATGATTTTCCTTATATTATTGAGACATCTGATCTACATGCTACAGTCCTACTTATGCAAAATCTGTGTACCCAGATTGAAAGGAGAAACAGCACGGCGAAAATCCCTCAAAATAAAATTATTTGAACGAATATACTGGGCAAGATAAATGGAACGCCTTGAAGAGAAGGATATAAAAATACAATAAAAGAATTAAAGGAGCTTTTAGTAGGCAAGAACTAAAGGAAAGTACGTAGATATCTAAGTAAACAACGATAAAAAGATGAAGGAAGAGTGAGAAGAAACATTTAATAATACACTTCCTCCATCTTTCTCTTCATTCACCACTTAATTTATGTATTTCTTGTGTGTTTTCCATATTCTTTTTACCTACATTTATATATTTTCGTAATTTCTTAATGCTGTCCATTCTCCAGCTTAGTTGCCTTCTTATAAACCTACCTCTTTATTCTGCTCTACTCTTTCCGACATTATTTCCTCTGGCCTTTGTCAGTTTATTTTAACTTTTATTTTATTTTTGCCTATATTTATTTATACATTTCCTATATCTTTTTCGAAATCTTTATTGCCTTCCCTTTATTATTATTGTCTTTCTTTCGTTGTATCTTTTTATGTCTTCCTGTCAAGGTTCCTTTTCTTCTTTTACTCTTTTCTCTTATCATTATCCGAGCGTGCTTTCCATCGCTATCACTATCTATTCCCTCGCCATTTTAGATTCGTTCTATTCTTCTACTCACATCCTCTCTCTCTCTCTCTCTCTCTCTCTCTCTCTCTCTCTCAATTTATCCTACTATGATGTCTCTATTTATGTCTGATTTAGCAAAACCTCACGACAAATTCAGACAATTTCTTCGACGAAGATGTTTTCCCCTCCCGTTTTCGGAATGGGCACCATTGATCAAGTTTAAAATTGCCGTCAGCTTGGCGCCAACGCTATTGGCATGATCTACGAGGATATTCACAGATGTACCTTCGTACAAATGTGTGTATGTGTACACGTATGACCATACATGCATTTATAAGTGTGTATGCATAAACGTATGTATGCATGTATAAATGCAAGTATCACTCTCTCTATCTCTCTCTATATATTTCTCTCAATGTATCTATCTATCTGTCTATGTATCTATCTATCTATCCATCTATCTATCCATCCATCTATCTATCCATCTATCTATCTGTTTGTCTGTCTGTCCATCTGCCTGTATATTGAGAGAGAATGAAAAGGGAGTTTAAGCATGTATATGTGTATGTACGTGTGTGCCTGTGTAATCGTGTGCGGGGACCCGCCCTCTCTCTCTGTTGTGTGTACATATCTACTGCTGTATACGTATACAGGAATGGGAGAAAGTATGTAACGATATATATGCGTACACAAACACATTTCTGTCTTACTTGCCTCCATTATTTCACGTTCATATTAACATGCGGAGATTCGCGCATACAGGTGGTAAAAAAAATTATAGAAAACAGAAAAAGAAAAACACCAGATTCGCTAGAGACTTCTTGAGTATCTCCATAATCTCCATAATCGTCACAATAAATGAAGGGAATATGATAGCTTTTACGCAAGGAAGAGTGTGTAATGGGATGCTACAATTTTGATTCGGACTATAGTGAGAATCAATCCTGTGATCGTAGATAATATTTAAGATGCGCATGTCGAATATCACCACGTGATTATGAAGAACCCAGCATACACAGGAGTAGCTTTACTATTTAGAAACACAAAATAGGCAGCAGCAGCATCAGCTGCGGCAGCATCAATGATGATAATAATAAGCATTCTTCCCGGCGTGCTAACGGTTTGGTCAGCTCGCATTGATAATAATAATAATAATAATAATAATAATAATCCTTTTTTACTCTAGGCACAAGGCCTGGATTTGGGGTGGAGGGGTCAGTCGGTTACATTGACTCCAGTACTCAACTGGTATTTAATATATCGAACCTGAAAAGATGAAAGGCAAAGTCGACCTCGGCGGAATTTGAACTCAGAACGTCAAGGCGGACTAAATGCCGCTAAGCATTTCTACGGCGTGCTAACGATTCTGCCAGTTCACCTTATTATTATTATGATGATGATGATGATGATGATGATGATGATGATGATGATGATGAAGAAGAAGGAGGAGGAGGAGGAGGGGGAAGAAGGAGAAGAAGAAGAAGAAGAAGAAGAAGAAGAAGAAGAAGAAGAAGATTAGGAATCCTTACTATAGGCACAAGACCTGAAATTTTGGGAAAGGGGATAGCCAATTACATCGACACCAGTAATCAACAGGTACCCTATTTATCGACCCCAAATGGATGAAAGGCAAAGTCGACCTCGGTGGAATTTGAACACAGAACGTAGGGACAGGCGAATATATCACTGAGCATTTCGCCCGGCGTTCTAATGATTGTGCCTGCTCGCCGCCTTAGCAACAACAATACTAATATTAATAGAAACAAGATCAAAGCCTTCCCACCAGAAAGTGCCAAAAGCATGTAATAAAATGAAATGCAAGGCATACAGCATCTCGAAAGAGTCCAGAAGCTGGCTACCCGCATGGTTCATGGTCTCAAAAATTTGTCTTATGAAGAAAGGCTGAGGACGCTCGACCTTTATTCTCTAGAAAAACGCTGCCGCCGTGGTGATCTCATTCTCGCTAACAACATCATAAGCGGAAAGTGTAACCTCTCGAAAGAGCTGTTCTTCACTCCTGCTCCAGAGCGTCGGCTGCGGGGTCATTCCGAAAAGCTCTACCTGCGACGATTTCATCTCAATCGAAGGAGAGGAGCTTTCTCCGTCCGGGTTGCGGATCCGTGGAACAAGCTGCCAGACGAGATGGTGAAGATGACGACGACCGCTTTGTTCAAAGTCTCCCTTGACCTCAAGTGGCCTGAACTCTTTACATGAACACCACCCTGTACTTAACACCATGTCCCCCTACATGGCCTTGCTTTTTGCTTTTGAGCCAAAAATTAACTAACTAACTAACTAACTGCGGAATATATGAAATTGGTAAAGAAACAATAAATCATATAGTCTCTGGCTACGCGCTCCTAGCTTAGATGGGATATATTCAAAGACACGACATAGATGGGATCTCTGTACACTGGAAGCTATGCCAACACATGGAATAACAGCAGAAAAAAAGATGGTATAGGCACACGCCAGAAAAGGTCACAGAAAATGAGAAAACAACCATATGCCAATACACACTGATAGAGAAATTATGGCCAATAAATAAAATGCTTTCTAGTTGTTGTATCAATACCAACAAATGACAATGTTTCTGTAAAAGAAGAGGAGAAACTTTCAAAATACAAAGATCTAGAAATAGTGGTAAGTCGAATCTGGAGTCTAAAAACAGAAAAAAATCCTATGATAGTAGGCGCATTAGGTATGATAATAAAATATTCAGAGAAATACATAACAAGAACAGCAGGACTAGCAAGTATATATAACATATAGAAAATATGCTCTACTAGGCACCGTACATATCCTACGTAAAACGCTTTCAATACAGTGACAATAAAAGCATCACAACAAACCACAGTAAATGCTCAAGGCACAGAGTACTGCACTCGATAATGCAGTGAAAGCAGGTGATAAAGATAAGACTACTGAATAATAATAATAATGGTTTCTTTTATTAGTGACTGGAGCATAAATAAGGGTACCATCACAAGTATATTCTACATGTGTGTGAGCTGGATGGTGCATGAAATATGAAGAGATAGAAATGGAAAAGATGGTGGAATGAGATATAGTATACAAAGTATGTGATAACATAAATAATGCGGTCTTCCTGATTCAAGAGAAACTCAAACTAGAGCCAATAAAGGAACGTCACAGATCCAATATTACCTTGAACACCAAAGGCACTAGCCCTCACCCAGATGTTGTTATCAAATCTACAGGCGCACGCTTAGATTACGGCTATTCACTCTACTCATGTCTGCCACAGTCATAAATTCACAGGGAGATAACACTTTTCTCCAGCATCAATTTTATTTTCAATTCGATCATAAAATAGCCAGTGAGGCTGTGACGATATAAGGTGTTTTATTCAATCCTTTCTGTCTCGTCTGCAACACGACTTTCTTTACCATAGTCACCAGACAAAAGAACATTACCTGCCTAGCCATGTTAAAGCTGGTTGATGGTCAATCGTAACGATACATTCCACCATAGTCAGATTCAACGGTTTCATCGCTTTGCGTGCATGTCGAGCATGGCGGTCTTTCGTGCCTGTCACGTTTTTCTGATACTGGCAGTGCTCTTCAATAGGAATGTCAAGCAAGGTATTTCTGAAAGTTATCCAAAGTAGAACCCGAACCAGAACCAAATGACCTCCAAATCAACCCAGCTAGTTCATCTTTGTGGATGCCTAAAGTTTTCCCTAGAACCTCATCGTTGTTATCCATCATTAGATTTCCCGATAATGCTAATGTAAAAGTTCCACCGATCGCATTACTCGACTCGCAGAGGGCACTGAGCGCCTTACGAAATTATCTGTACAAGTCGCCCAATATCGGTCTTTTCTTGACTCAGGACAATAGCTTCGTCAAAGAAGTGAGTTGCGGAATGTTACGCTTTAAAACGGTTCACAGTATAGTAAAATATGTAAGTGGCGTCGTGGCAGCGCGTGTCTGCAACGAATCAATAGCTACGGCATACCAATCTCGCCTTCCAGGGAGCGCTAGCAATTGATGGAATGTCTGACAAAAGGAAAGCGTCATTTCCTCAGGATGGAAAAAAAGTAAACTTTCCAGCCTGGCCAAACGCGGACTTGCTCAAGGTCAGGCGGTAAATTATTGGACAGGCGAGTATGTATGCACCGCCTCTGCTTAATATGTTAGTCGTTAAAAATGGTACTGTGAGTGTTTAGATATTCGTTACGAAATCTAATTGAATCTAGACAAAACTAACTTGCAAATCCAGTTTCTGTAAATGTTTGGAACCAAGAACAATGTGATCAGCATCAAGTAACTGAGTCTCTGTATATGTATCTTATTTTGGTTGACCGTGCACATCCTTCTTGGGTGCCCTACTAAATATCTTTCTAGACACAATCTAGATGAGGGAGGCCGTTAGTTTCTGTCCATTTTTGCATCCTTAGGAAATCCGGTAATCATTGGTCAGTGGGCAAGAAATATCTGAGAAGGTTTGTGATGATCTTGTCAGTTCTTTATCTGTCGGCTTGGCCCAAGCATTTCCGCACTTTGTTTAAAATGGCATTCTAGTCACCCACTAATCCTAATGTGCGGAACCTTCATGAGGAAGTTTTTACACCCATGATTATGTCCGCCGTCCCTTATCGCGGTATAAACATTCGCCCTACAACAAATATATTTCCCTGCTTTCTACGGCTAGATCTAACTACTCAACTTCTCCTTTCAGAAAGTTGATCCGTGTTTTGTGCTCCAAATGGGAAAGAATCAACGGAAACAACACCTCCCAGAGTTCGCCATGGAAAAATGACTGTGCTTTCGAATTTCCCAGTAAGAAAATATCGGGTAACTGAGGAAAATATTGAAAATATCGTCGTATCAAATGATATAAATTAAACAATTCAAATGATATGAATATAACACCAGATACACTATAACGATAATATATTTTCGATGTCTAATTAAATAATATTTTCAGAGATAGAGGAAAATATTAATATAAAAACAATATAAATCATCAGGAACTTTATATTTAAAAAAAAACTATGAGAGAAACATAGTAACAACTCAAATTAAAACAAGCTCCCAACAAATTCAATATTCAATAAATAATTCTCTACATATGCTAAGAAGAGACCTCTCAACTTCACATCAAGTTCAACAGCAATTTCTGAATTTTTTTCATTCGTTTATTTAATAATAATAATAATAATAATAATAAAATAATAATAATAATAATAATAATAATAATAATAATAATTGATACGTTTATATATTTGTTTTACAAGATCTGTGATGTGAAATCTTGTGTTGAAACAGATATTGTTGTATTTAGGAATGGTAATTTTGCCAGTTTAGCCAATAAAAACACACGCACTGTATATTTGGTGTTATTCCTTATTTACATTAATCTTAATCTTATTTCGGCCAGAGCTCTTTTGTCAGACTCCTGTGACCTCATCAATGGTTCTTTGCTTTCTTTTTGTATGGCTGACAGTTTAGTAAGAAGAGACACACACAAATAAGAAAGAAGAAAGCAAAGGACCGCTGATGAGGTCACAGGCGTGTGACGAAAAACTCTGGCCGAAATAAGATTAAGATTAATGTAAAAAATGAATAACGCTGAAGCAAAGTAACACCAAATATATAGTGCGTGTGTTTTTATTGGCTAAACTGGCAAACTGACCATTCCTAAATACAATGATAATAATAATAATAATAATAATAATAATAATAATAATAATAATAATACATAAATACATATATTTATTAATTCAATTTACATCGAATATTTTCTTTACCGATTACAATACGAAAGCTTACAAAAATTATTTTTCAGAAATTGAACAAAAAATCGGATTAAGCCTTTTCGTAGCTTTGCTGATTTGGGCAAAATGGTAGGAGATTAAAAAATGAAAAATAAATAGGTCAATAATTATAAAAAAAACTAAATTATCCCTTGCATGCAAGCAAAACGGTGGTCAAAAACGTATATAAAAAGTAAATCTCTTTGAAGTCTAGAAATATAGTGACAAATCTACCTGATCTAAATGATCTTTTGACCAAACTATCCCTTTGTTTTGTTATTGCTTCCATGAAAGAAATGAAACATCTGGATGTTTTCAGGACACCTTAAATTACGTACTGAAATTAAACGGACTACCGGATATCAACATGCGCTCCAACTCCCCTCGTTCGACTACGATTTTTTCAAGCCCCCAACATACCGAAAGACAAAACATCTGGTTCCCCAACTGAGAAATTAAATGCTCCAAATCTCAACCCTCTAGCAGATCTCCAGTTGCCACGGCACTAGAATGTGAGTCAACTACCCGACCCCAATTTCTCGCACAAACTCCAACGCAGTTCGGATTTTCAAGAAAAATGGCACACCCAACGTCACATCCTATGACGTGAAAGAATTGTATGATCAACAAAAAAATCATACTCAAGGCCACTGCAGACCTGAAGAAGCAATGTATACTTCAATTAATCTCAGCTGGCATTCCAATAGCAAAAATTGTTGATATTCCAGCTAAAGAATTTAATGCAGAGAATGTGATCGTGACTCTACCTCATGATAAACAGAATCGATAATGGCTACACCCGAAAATATTGACCCATTTAGCATAAGTTGCAAACCCTATAACCTGCGAACTCTTAACGATTTACGATTGACCATCCCTCATCTATTGTCCTACATGGGCCCTAGTAACCCAATTTCCTTTGCATTTCCTTCTTCCCCAGACGAAGTGAGATCCGTTATAATCTCCCTTAAATATAAACCAGACTCAAATGAAAATGTCCCTTCATATACTTACAAACAGACTGTTGAAATAATCAACTTACCTACTGCAATACTCTTTTATCAATCAATTGCACAAAGCGTATTTTTTGACTGTCTATAAACGGCACGTGTCATCCGGTCTATAAAACAGGTGCTTCTAACCTTGTAAGTACCTACAGACGTAAAAGTATCTTCTCTACTCTCGCGAAGATTTTTGAAAAGTTAATTTACAAGTGACTACAGTCATTTCTAAGTGTTAACAAAGTACTATCATATCACCAATTTGATTTTAGAGAAAGCTTTATTACTACTGATGTAATCCCTGAATTTCTAGATCATGTCTACAGTTCACTTAACATGTCTAAATATACTCAAAACACACTGCCTAAATACCAATCTTGAGAAATTAGGCTTCTCAAAACCAGAAAGAAGAAAGCTGATTCGGAAAACACAGATAAAAGCCATTACTGGGACTGTAAAAATCTTTAAAACTTTCCAGAGGTTTTATATTTAAGTATATATGATCATGACTAGACATGCAACTATATATATCGAAATATATACATAAAACGAAACAAAGAAATCTGCATATTTATATACATATATACAAACAAAATACCCTGCTGATATTGTTAAGATTCCAACGAAGGACCTTTGGATGTAGGTTAGAAACCGACTCTATCGCTATTGGCAAGAAATATTGAAATAAAACTGAATATTGGCATACATACATTTATATAATATATAAATATATATTCCCATGTTCCG